>NW_027309835.1:910000-1008230 GCF_047496795.1 Chiloscyllium punctatum | reverse complement strand
GAGAGATGGAGGGGGCGAAGAGAGGGGGGAGAGGACGAGAGAGAGAGGGGGGGAGGGGGCGAGAGAGAGATGTGTGCGAGAGAGAGAGGGAAGAGGGCGAGAGAGGGAGGGAAGGAGAGGGCGAGAGAGGGAGGGAGGGGGTGAGAGAGGTAGGATGGAGGGGGCAAGAGAGTGGGACGGGGCGGGAGAGAGAGGATGAGGCGAGAGAGAGAGAGGGGGAGGGTGCAAGAGCGAGAGTAGGAGGGTGCGAGAGAGAGAGAGAGAGAGAGGGTGAGGGGGCGAGAGAGAGAGAGGGACGCGAGACAGAGAGGAGGGGTGGGGGGTGGTGAGAGATAGAGACAGAGAGAGAGAGGGCGAGAGAGAGAGGGAGGGGGTGAGAGAGAGAGAGAGGGAGGGGGCAAGAGAGAGAGAGATGGAGGGGGCGAGAGACGAGAATGGAGGGGGCGAGAGAGAGAGTGGAGGGGGCGAGAGAGAGGGGGCGAGAGAGAGAGAGGGGAGGGAGGGAGGGGGCGAGCGAGGGAGGGAGGGAGGGAGAGAGGGGGTGAGAGAGGGAGGAAGGAGGGGGCAAGAGAGTGGGACGGGGCGAGAGAGAGAGGGAGTGAGGCGAGAGAGAGAGGGAGGGTGCGAGAGAGAGTGTGGGAGGGGTGAGAGAGAGAGAGGGAGAAGGGATGAGAGAGAGAGGGAGGTGTTGAGAGAGAGGGAGTTGTTGAGAGAAAGAGAAAGGGGGCGAGAGAGAGAGAGGGAAAGGGGCGAGAGGGAGAGAAGGGAGGGGTTGAGAGAGAGAGGGGGAGTGCGTGAGAGAGAGATGGGGAGGGGGCAAGAGGGAGGGGACGAGAGAGGGTGGGAGGGGGCGAGAGAGAGGGAAATGGGGGAGAGAGGGGGTAAGGAGGGGACAAGAGCGAGGGAGGGTGCGTGAGAGAGAGAGAGGGATGGTGCGTGAGAGAGAGAGAGGGAGGGTGTGTGTGTAAGAGAGAGAAGGAGGGTGTGTGAGAGAGACAGGGGGAGGGTGCATGAGAGAGAGAGGGAGTGTGCGTTAGAGAGAGAGAGGGAGGGTGCATGAGAGAGAGAGGGAGGGCGCGACAAAGAGTGGGAGCGAGGCGAGAGAGAGAGGGGGATGAGGCGAGAGAACGAGGGCGGCGGTGAGAGAAAGAGGAAGGGTGCAAGTGAGAGAGGGAGGGGTGAGAGAAAGAGAGAGAGGGAGAGATTGGGGTGTGAGAGAGAGGGAGAGGGGGTCGAGAGAGAGAGAGGTAGAGATGCGAGAGAGAGAGACAGAGAGAGAGAAAAAGAGAGAGAGAAAGAGAGAAAGAAAGAAAGAAAGAGAGAGAGAGAGACAAGGAGAGCGAGAGACAGATAGAGAGATAGAGAGAGCGCTAGAGAGAGAGGGAGGGGGTGTGAGAGCGAGAGAGTCGGGACGAGAGACAGAGAAGGGAGGGATTGAGAGAGAGAGGGTGAGGGGGTGAGAGAGAGAGAGGGTGAGGGGGCGAGAGAGAGAGAGGGTGAGGGGGCGAGAGAGAGAGGGTGAGGGGCGAGAGAGAGAGGGTGAAGGGACGAGAGAGAGAAAGGGACGCGAGACAGAGAGGAGGGGTGGGGGTGGTGAGAGATAGAGACAGAGAGAGAGGGGGGCGAGAGAGAGAGGGAGGGGGTGAGAGAGAGAGAGAGGGAGGGGGCAAGAGAGAGAGAGGGGGGTGCAAGAGAGAGAGAGAGAGAGAGAGAGAGAGAGAGAGAGAGGGAGGGAAGGGGCGAGAGAGAGAGATGGAGGGGGCAAGAGAGAGAGATGGAGGGGGCGAGAGAGAGAGATGAAGGGGTCGAGAGAGAGAAGGGAGGGGGCGAGAGAGAGGGGGGAGGGGGCGAGAGAGAGAGGGGAGGGGGCGAGAGAGAGAGTGAAGAGGGCGAGAGAGGGGAGGGAAGGAGATGGCGAGAGAGGGGAGGGAGGAGGAGGCGAGAGAGGGAGAAAGAGGGGGCAAGAGAGTGGGACGGGCGAGAGAGAGAGGGAGTGAGGCGAGAGAGAGAAGAGGGAGGGTGCGAGAGAGAGAGTGGGAGGGGGTGAGAGAGAGAGAGTGAGGGAGGGTACGAGAGAGAGAGAGAGATGTTGAGTGAAAGAGAAAGGGGGCGAGGAAGAGTGAGTGGGGGGGCGAGAGAGAGATGAGGGGAGGGGGCGAGAGAGAGAGAGGACAGAGAGCGGGGTGTGAGAGAGAGGGAGGGGGAGAGAGGTGAGAGAGGGGGTGAGAGAGAGAGAGAGGGGTGAAAGACAGAGAGGGGGAGGTGTTGAGAGAAAGAGAAAGGGGCGAGGGAGAGTGAGTGTGGGGCGAGAGAGAGATGAGGGGTGGGGGGGGGGCAGAGAGAAACAGAGAGAGAGGGGCGTGAGAGAGGGTGTGTGATAGAGAGAGGGAGGGTGCGACAGAGAGAGAGAGAGGGAGGGCGCGAGAGAGAGTGGGAGTGAGGCGAGAGAGAGAGAGGGATGAGGCGAGATAAAGAGGGAGGGGTGAGAGAAAGAGGGAGGGGGCAAGAGAGAGTGGGAGAGGGGCGAGAGAGAGAGAGGGATGGGCGAGTGAGAGAGAGAGAGAGAGAAGGGAGGTTTGAGAGAGGGAGTGGGTGAGAGAGAGAGAGGGAAGGGGCGAGAGAGAAACGGAGGGGGGCGAGAGAGAGAGGGAGGGGGGCAATGAGAGAGGGAGGGAGAAGAAGAGAGAGCAGGAGAGAGAGGGGGTGAGAGAGAGAGGGAGGGGAGAGAGAGAGAGGGTAGGGAGGGGGTGAGAGAGGGAGAGAGGGAGGGGAGAGAGAGAGAGGGGGAGAGAGGTGAGCGAGAGAGAGCGAGAGGGAGGGGCGAGAGAGAAGGTGGGGAGAGTGGGGGCGAGAATCAGAGGGGGGTTGAGAGAGAGAGGTAGGGGGCGAGAGAGTAAGGGAGGGGTGCGAGAGAGAGAGGGAGGGTTGAGAGACAGAGGGAGGGTGCGAGAGAAAGAGTGAGGGGGGCGAGAGTTGAGAGAGATGGGCCAAGAGAGAGAGAAGGGAGGGGTTGAGAGAGAGAGAGAGAGATAGAGGGTGATAGGGAGAGTGGGAGGGGGGCGAGAGGGAGGCAGGGGATGGTGAGAGAGAGAGGGAAGGAGGGGTGCGAGAGAGAGAGGGGAGGGGATGCGAGGGGGCGAGTGAGAGACGGAGGGTCGAGAGAGAAGGAGGGGCGACAGAGAGAGGGAGGGTGTGCGAGAGAGGGGGGGTGAGAGAGAGAGGGAGGGCGGGAGACAGAGGGAGTGCGAGGGCGAGAGAGAGAGGAATTGGGTGAGAGAGGGCGGAAGTGTGGCGAGTGAGGGAGGAATGGGGAGAGGGAGGGAGGGAGTGGGGCGATAGTGAGAGGGAGGGAGTGAGAGTGAGAGAGAGGGGGCGAGAGAGAGATGCGAGGGCGAGAGAGGGGCACGAGAGAGAGACAGGGAGCGAGAGAGAGGGGGAGGGAGCATGAGAGATGGGGCTGGAGGGGCGAGAGAGGGAGGGAGGGGCCTGAGAAATTGGGATGTGGTGAGAGAGAGAGGGAGGGGAGCGAGAGAGAGGGAGGTGGGGGGGGGGCTCGGGGAGGGAGGGAGGGGGGGGGGGAGGTGGGGGGAGAGAGAGGGGGGGAGGGGGGGGCGAGAGGGAGAGGGGGAGCGGGACAGAGAGAGAGAGGGGAGGGGGGCGAGAGGAGAGAGGGGGGGGGGGGGCGAGAGAGAGAGGGGAGGGGGGGGCGGAGGAGGGGTGGGGAGGGGGGAGAGAGAGAGGGGAGGGGGGGGCGAGAATGAGAGTGGAGGGGGGCAAGAGAGAGAGAGAGGAATGTGACGAGAGAGAGGGTGTGGGCGAGAGAGAGAGGGTGTGGCGAGAGAGAAAGGGAGGGGCGAGAGAGCGAGCAGGAGGGGGTGCAAGGGAGAGGGAGGAGGGCGAGAGAGAGAGGGAGGGGTCGAGAGAGACAGAGGGAGGGGTCGAGAGAGAGAGAGTGTGGAGGTGAGAGAGAGAGCGGGAGGGGTGCAAGAGAGAGAGAGGGAGGGGTGAGAGAGAGAGGGATGGGTAAGACAAATAGGGAGGGGCAAGTGAGAGAGGGCAGGATCGAGAGAGAGGGAGGGGGCGAGAGAGAGAGAGAGAGAGTGGAGGTGAGAGAGAGAGGGAGGGGTGCGAGAGAGAGAGAGGGAGGGGTGGGAGACAGAGGGAGTGCGGGGGCGAGAGAGAGAGGAATTGGGTGAGAGAGGGAGGGAGTGTGGCGAGAGAGGGAGGAATGGGGAGAGGGAGGGAGGAGTGGGGCGACAGTGAGATGGAGGGAGTGAGAGTGAGAGAGAGGGGGCGAGAGAGAGATGCGGGGGGCGAGAGAGGGGCACGAGAGAGAGACAGGGGGCGAGAGAGAGGGGGAGGGAGCATGAGAGATGGGGCTGGAGGTGCGAGAGAGGGAGGGAGGGGCCTGAGAAATTGGGATGTGGTGAGAGAGAGAGGGAGGGGAGCGAGAGAGAGGGGGCAAGAGAGAGGGGAGGTGGTGAGAGAGAGTTGGAGGGGGGCGTGAAAGAGAGAGTGAGTGGGCAAGAGAGAGAGAGAGGGTGTGGGCGAGAGAGAAAGAGAAATTGGGCGAGAGAGAGAGGGAGGAGGCGAGACAGAGAGGGAGGGGGCGAGACTGAGAGGGGGAGGGGGCGCGAGAGAGAGAGTGTGAGGGGGTGAGAGAGAGAGAGAGGGTGAGTGGGCGAGAGAGAGAGTGGTGAGGGGGGCGAGAGAGAGAGGGTGAGGGGACGAGACGAGAGAGAGAGAGGCGACGCGAGACGGAGAGGAGGGTTGGGTGTGGTGAGAGATAGAGACAGAGAGAGAGGGGGCGAGAGAGAGAGGGAGGGGGTGAGAGAGCGAGGGAGGATGCGAGAGGGAGAGAGGGAGGGGGCGAGAGTGAGAGGGGATGCAAGAGAGAGAGAGAGGGAAGGGGTGAGAGAGAGAGAGGGAGGGGGCAAGAGAGAGAGATGGAGGGGGCGAGAGAGAGAGATGGAGGGGGCGAGAGAGAGAGGGGAGGGGGCGAGAGAGAGGGGGGAGGGGGGCGAGAGAGAGAGAGGGGGAGGGGGCGAGAGAGTGAGTGAAGAGGGCGAGAGAGGGGGGGAAGGAGAGGGCCAGAGAGGGAGGGAGGGAGGGAGGGGGCGAGAGAGGGAGGAAGGAGGGGGCAAGAGAGTGGGACGGGGCGAGAGAGAGAGGGAGTGAGGCGAGAGAGAGAGAGAGGGAGGGTGCGAGAGAGAGTGGGAGGGGTGAGAGAGAGAGAGGGAGAAGGGATGAGAGAGAGAGGGGAGGTGTTGAGAGGGAGGGAGGTGTTGAGAAAAAGAGAAAGGGGGCGAGAGAGAGAGAGGGAGAGGGGCGAGAGGGAGAGAGGGACGCGAGACAGCGAGGAGGGGTGGGGGTGGTGAGAGAGAGAGAGGGTGAGGGGGCGAGAGAGAGAGTGGGTGAGGGGGCGAGCGAGAGAGGGTGAGGGGGTGAGAGAGAGAGAGGGACGCGAGACAGAGAGGAGGGGTGGGTGTGGCGAGAGATAGAGACAGAGAGAGAGGGGGCAAGAGAGAGAGGGAGGGGTGAGAGAGCGAGGGAGGATGCGAGAGAGAGAGAGGGAGGGGGCGAGAGAGAGAGGTGGATGCAAGAGAGAGAGAGAGAGGGAAGGGGCGAGAGAGAGAGAGGGGGAGGGGGCAAGAGAGAGAGATGGAGGGGGCGAGAGAGAGAGATTGAGGGGGCGAGAGAGAGGGGGAGGGGGGCGAGAGAGAGAGAGGGGAGGGGGCGAGAGAGAGAGTGAAGAGGGCGAGAGAGGGAGGGAAGGAGAGGGCGAGAGAGGGAGGGAGGGAGGGAGGGGGCGAGAGAGGGAGGAAGGAGGGGGCAAGAGAGTGGGACGGGGCGAGAGAGAGAGGGAGTGAGGCGAGAGAGAGAGAGGGAGGGTGCGAGAGAGAGAGAGTGGGAGGGGTGAGAGAGAGAGAGGGAGAAGGGATGAGAGAGAGAGGGAGGTGTTGAGAGAAAGAGAAAGGGGGCGAGAGAGAGAGAGGGAGAGGGGCGAGAGAGAGGGAAGGGAGGGGTTGAAAGAGAGAGGGGAGTGGGTGAGATAGAGAGAGGGGAGGGGGCAAGAGGGAGGGGACGAGAGAGGGTAGGGGGGGGGCGAGAGAGAGGGAAATAGCTGAGAGAGGGGGAAGGAGGGGACAAGAGCGAGGGAGGGTGCGTGAAAGAGAGAGAGGGAGGGTGCGTGAGAGAGAGAGAGAGAGGGAGCGTGTGTGAGTGTGAGAGAGAAGGAGGGTGTGTGAGAGAGACAGGGGGAGGGTGCATGAGAGAGAGAGGGAGGGTGCGTTAGAGAGAGAGAGAGGGAGGGTGCATGAGAGAGAGAGGGAGGGCGCGACAAAGAGTGGGAGTGAGGCAAGAGAGAGAGAGGGATGAGGCGAGAGAAAGACGGAGGCGTTGAGAGAAAGAGGGAGGGTGCAAGTGAGAGAGGGAGGGGTGAGAGAGAGAGAGAGAGAGAGAGAGGGATGGGGGTGTGAGAGAGAGGGAGAGGGGGTCGAGAGAGAGTGGAGGTGAGAAAGAGTTCGAGGGAGGTTTGCGAGAGAGAGAGGGAGGGGTGTGTGAGAGAGAGAGAGAGGGATGCGAGAGAGAGAGAGACAGAGAGATAGAAAAAGAGAGAGAGAAAGAGAGAAAGAAAGAAAGAAAGAGAGAGCGAGAGAGAGAGAGACAGAGAGAGAGAGATAGAGAGAGCGCGAGAGAGATAGGGAGGGGTGTGAGAGGGAGAGAGTCTGGACGAGAGACAGAGAAGGGAGGGATTGAGAGAGACAGTGTAAGGGGGCGCGAGAGAGAGAGGGTGAGGGGGTGAGAGAGAGAGAGTGTGAGGGAGTGAGAGATAGAGAAGGGAGGGATTGAGAGAGATAAGGAGTGGGTGAGAGAGAGAGGGGGGAGGGGGCGAGAGAGAGAGAGTGTGAGGGAGTGAGAGATAGAGGGTGAGGGGGCTAGAGAGAGAGAGGGAGGTGGCAAGAGAGAGGGGCGGGGGGCGAGAGAGAGAGGAAGGGGGCGAGAGAGAGAGAGGGAGGGAGCGAGAGAGATAAGGGGCGAGAGAGGGGTGCAGGGGGGTCGAGAGAGAGAGGGAGGTGGCTGAGAGAGAGGAGAGAGAGAGGGAGGGGACGAGAGACCAAGAGAGGGAGGGGGGCATGAGAGAAAGGGAGGGGGTGGTGAGAAAGAGAGCGAGAGAGAGGGTGAGGGCGAGAGAGAAAGGGAGGGGTGGTGAGAAAGAGAGCGAGAGAGAGGGAGGGGGCGAGAGAGAAAGGGAGGGGTGGTGAGAAAGAGAGAGAGAGAGAGGGAGGGGGGCGAGAGAGGGAGAGGGAGGCGGGCGAGAGAGAGAGAGGGAGGTGGCTGAGAGAGAGGGAGAGAGAGAGGGGGAGGGGACGAGAGACCGAGAGAGGGAGGGGTGCAAGAGAGAAAGGGAGGGGGTGGTGAGAAAGAGAGCGAGAGAGAGAGAGAGGGCGAGAGAGAAAGGGAGGGGTGGTGAGAAAGAGAGAGAGAGAGAGGAAGGGGGCGAGAGAGAAAGGGAGGGGTGGTGAGAAAGAGAGAGAGAGAGAGGGAGGGGCGAGAGAGAAAGGGAGGGGTGGTGAGAAAGAGAGAGAGAGAGGGAGGGGGCGAGAGAGGGAGAGTGAGGGGGCTAGAGAGAGAGGGAGGTGTCAAGAGAGATGGGCGGGGGGACTAGAGAGAGAGGGAGGTGGCAAGAGAGAGGGGCAGGGGGCGAGAGAGAGAGGGACGTGGCAAGAGAGAGAGAGATGAAGGGGGCGAGAGAGAGAGAGAGAGATGGAGGGGCGAGAGAGAGGGAAGGCAGCAAGAGAGAGAGTTGGTGCAGGCGAGGGAGACGGGGAGGTCGGCCAGAGAGAGGGTGGGCGAGAGAGAGAGAGAGGGAGTGGGGCGAGAGAGAGGGAGTGGGCGAGAGAGAGGCGGCGGGGGCGAGAGAGAGAGAAGGAGGGGGCGGGAGCGCAAGAGGGAGGGGGTCAGAGATGGGGAGAGTGAGAGGAAGGGGGTGAGAGAGAGAGGGTGAGTGGTCGAGAGAGAGAGAGGGAGAGGGTGCGAGAGAGAGAAAGGGAAGCGAGACAGAGAGGAGGGGTGGGGGTGGTGAGAGATAGAGACAGAGAGAGAGGGCGAGAGACAGAGGGAGGGGGTGGAGAGGGAGGCAGGATGCGAGAGAGAGGGAGGGAGGGGCCGAGAGAGGGAGGGGGACGCCAGAGAGAGAGAGAGAGGGAAGGGGTGAGAGAGAGATGGAGGGGGCAAGAGAGAGAGATGGATGGGGCGAGAGAGAGAAGGGAGGGGGTGAGAGAGAGAGGGGGGATGGGGCGAGAGAGAGAGAGGGGGAGGGGGCGAGAGAGAGAGTGAAGAGGGCGAGAGAGGGAGGGAAGGAGAGGGCGAGAGAGGGAGGGAGGGAGGGTGCGAGAGAGAGAGAGTGGGAGGGGTGAGAGAGAGAAAGTGAGGGAGGGTACGAGAGAGAGAGAGATGTTGAGTGAAAGAGAAAGGGGGCGAGGAAGAGTGAGTGGGGGGGCGAAAGAGAGATGAGGGGAGGGGGGGCGAGAGAGAGACACAGAGAGAGGGGTGTGAGAGAGAGGTAGGGGGCGAGAGAGCGTGAGAGAGGGGGTGAGAGAGAGAGGGGGGTGAAAGACAGAGAGGGGGAGGTGTTGAGAGAAAGAGAAAGGGGGCGAGGGAGAGTGAGTGTGGGGCAAGAGAGAGATGAGGGGTGGGGGACCGAGAGACAGACAGAGAGAGAGGGGCGTGAGAGAGGGTGTGAGAGAGAGAGAGGGAGGGTACGAGAGAGAGAGAGAGAGGGAGGGTGCGTGAGAGAGAGAGAGGGAGGGTGTGTGAGTGAGAGAGAAAAGGAGGGTGTGTGAGAGAGACAGGGGGAGGGTGCATGAGAGAGAGAGGGAGGGTGCGTTAGAGAGATAGGGAGGGAGGGTGCATGAGAGAGAGGGAGGGCGCGACAAAGAGTGGGAGTGAGGCGAGAGAGAGAGAGGGATGAGGCGAGAGAAAGAGGGAGGCGGTGAGAGAAAGAGGAAGGGTGCAAGTGAGAGAGGGAGGGGTGAGAGAGAGAGAGAGAGAGAAGAGGGGGATGGGGGTGTGAGAGAGAGAGGAGATGGGGTCGAGAGAGAGTGTAGGTGAGAAGAGTTCGAGGGAGGTGTGCGAGAGAGAGAGGGAAGGGTGTGAGAGAGAGAGAGGTAGGGGATGCGAGAGAGAGAGAGACAGAGAGAGAGAGAGACAGAGAGCGCTAGAGAGAGAGGGAGGGGTGCGAGACGGAGAGAGACGGGACGAGAGACAGAGAAGGGAGGGATTGAGAGAGAGAGTGTGAGGGGGCGAGAGAGAGAGAGTGTGAGGGAGCGAGAGAGAGAGAGGGTGAGGGGGTGAGAGAGAGAGGGGGATGCAAGAGGGAGAGAGAGAGAGAGGGAAGGGGCGAGAGAGAGAGAGAGGGAGGGGGAGAGAGAGAGAGAGCGGGAGGGGGCGAGAGAGAGAGTGAAGAGGGCGAGAGAGGGAGGGAAGGAGAGGGCGAGAGAGGGAGGGCGGGAGGGAGGGAGGGGCGAGAGAGGGAGGAAGGAGGGGGCAAGAGAATGGGACGGGGTGAGAGAGAGAGGGAGTGAGGCGAGAGAGAGAGAGGGAGGGTGCGAGAGAGAGAGTGGGAGGGGTGAGAGAGAGAGAGAGGGAGAAAGGATGAGAAAGAGAGGGTGGTGTTGAGAGAGAGGGAGGCGTTGAGAGAAAGAGAAAGGGGGGCGACAGAGAGAGAGGGAGAGGGGCGAGAGAGAGAGAAGGAGGGGTTGAGAGAGAGAGGGGGAGGTGGGTGAGAGAGAGAGTGGGGAGGGGGCAAGAGGGAGGGGACGAGAGAGGGTGAGAAGGGGCGAGAGAGAGGGAAATGGCCGAGAGAGGGGGGGAAGGAGGGGACAAGAGCGAGGGAGGGTGCGTGAGACAGAGAGAGTGAGGGTGCGTGAGAGAGAGAGAGGGAGGGTGTGTGAGTGAGAGAGAGAAGGAGGGTGTGTGAGAGAGACAGGGGAGGGTGCATGAGAGAGAGAGGGCGGGTGCGTTCGAGAGAGAGGGAGGGAGGGGTGTGTGTGTGAGAGAGAGAGGTAGGGATGCGAGAGAGAGAGAGAGACTGAGAGAGAGAGAGAGAGAGAGAGCGAGAGAGAGAGGGAGGGGTGCGAGAGGGAGAGTCGGGACGAGAGACAGAGAAGGGAGGGATTGAGAGAGAGAATGTAAGGGGGCGAGAGAGAGAGGGTGAGGGGGCGAGAGAGAGAGGGTGAGGGGGCGAGAGACAGAGGGTGAAGGGGTGAGAGAGAGAGAGGGGGGGGAGAGAGAGAGAGTGTGAGGGGGCGAGAGAGAGAGGGTGGGGGGAGAGAGAGAGAGGGAGAGGGTGGGGGCGAGAGAGAGAAGCTGAGGGGGCGAGAGAGAGAGAGGGAGGGGGGGAGAGAGAGAGAGTGTGAGGGGGGCGAGAGAGAGGGTGAGGGGGCGAGAGAGAGAGGGTGAGGGGGCGAGAGAGAGAGGGTGGGGGGCGAGAGAGAGAGGCTGAGGGGGCGAGAGAGAGAGAGGGAGGGGGGAGAGAGAGAGAGGGTGAGGGGCGAGAGAGAGAGGGTGGGGGGCGAGAGAGAGAGAGGGACACGAGACAGAGAGGAGGGGTGGGGGTGGTGTGCGATAGAGACAGAGAGAGAGGGTGCGTGAGAGAGAGAGAGGGAGGGTGCGTGAGAGAGAGAGAGGTAGGGTGTGTGAGAGAGAGAGAGGTAGGGTGTGTGAGAGAGACAGGGGAGGGTGCATGAGAGAGAGAGGGAGGGTGCGTTAGTGAGAGAGAGGGAGGGAGGGTGCATGAGAGAGAGGGGGGGCGCGACAAAGAGTGGGAGTGAGGCGAGAGAGAGAGAGGGATGAGGCGAGAGAAAGAGGGAGGCGGTGAGAGAAAGAGGGAGGGTGCAAGTGAGAGAGGGAGGGGTGAGAGAGAGAGAGGGAGGGATGGGGGTGTGAGAGAGAGGCAGAGGGGGTCGAGAGAGAGTGTAGGTGAGAAAGAGTTCGAGGGAGGTGTGCGAGAGAGAGAAGGAGGGGTGCGTGTGTGAGAGAGAGGTAGGGATGCGAGAGAGACAGAGAGAGACAGAGAGAGAGAAAAAGAGAGAGAGAAAGAGAGAAAGAAAGAAAGAAAGAGAGAGAGAGAGACACAGAGAGAGAGAGAGAGAGAGAGAGAGTGCTAGAGAGGGAGGGAGGGGTGCGAGAGGGAGAGAGTCAGGACGAGAAACACAGAAGTGAGGGATTGAGAGAGAGAGGGTGAGGGGGCGAGAGAGAGAGTGAGGGGGCGAAAGAGAGAGGGAGGGAACAAGAGAGTGGACGAGAGAGAGGTGGAGGGGACGAGAGACAGAGAAGGAGGGATTGAGAGAATGAGGGTGAGGGGGCGTGAGAGAGAGAGGGTGAGGGGGCGAGAGAGAGAAAGGGAAGCGAGACAGAGAGGAGGGGTGGGGGTGGTGAGAGATAGACACAGAGAGAGAGGGGGCGAGAGACAGAGGGAGGGGGTGAGAGAGCGAGGAAAGATGCGAGAGAGAGAGAGGGAGGGGCCGAGAGAGAGAGGGGGACGCAAGAGAGATAGAGAGAGAGGGAAGGGGCGAGAGAGAGAGATGGAGGGGGCAAGAGAGAGAGATGGATGGGGCGAGAGAGAGAAGGGAGGGGGAGAGAGAGAGGGGGGATGGGGCGAGAGAGAGAGTGAAGAGGGCGAGAGAGGGAGGGAAGGAGAGGGCGGGAGAGGGAGGGAGGGAGGGAGGGGGCGAGAGAGGGAGGAAGTAGGGGGCAAGAGAGTGGGACGGGGCGAGAGAGAGAGGGAGTGAGGCGAGAGAGAGAGAGAGGGAGGGTGCGAGAGAGAGAGTGGGAGGGGTGAGAGAGAGAAAGTGAGGAGGGTACGAGAGAGAGAGAGATGTTGAGTGAAAGAGAAAGGGGGCGAGGAAGAGTGAGTGGGGGGGCGAAAGAGAAATGAGGGGAGGGGGGGCGAGAAAGAGACACAGTGAGAGGGGTGTGAGAGAGAGGTAGGGGGCGAGAGAGCGTGAGAGAGGGGGTGAGAGAGAGAGGGGGTGAAAGACAGAGAGAGGGAGGTGTTGAGAGAAAGAGAAAGGGGGGCGAGGGAGAGTGAGTGTGGGGCGAGAGAGAGATGAGGGGTGGGGGACCGAGAGACAGACAGAGAGAGAGGGGCGTGAGAGAGGGTCTGAGAGAGAGAGAGGGAGGGTACGAGAGAGAGAGAGAGGGAGGGTGCGTGAGAGAGAGAGAGGGAGGGTGTGTGAGTGAGAGAGAAAAGGAGGGTGTGTGAGAGAGACAGGGGAAGGGTGCATGAGAGAGAGAGGGAGGGTGCGTTAGAGAGATAGGGAGGGAGGGTGCATGAGAGAGAGGGAGGGCGCGACAAAGAGTGGGAGGGAGGCGAGAGAGAGAGAGGGAGGCGGTGAGAGAAAGAGGAAGGGTGCAAGTGAGAGAGGGAGGGGTGAGAGAGAGAGAGAGAGAGAAGAGGGGGATGGAGGTGTGAGAGAGAGGGAGATGGGGTCGAGAGAGAGTGGAGGTGAGAAAGAGTTCGAGGGAGGTGTGCGAGAGAGAGAGGGAGGGGTGTGAGAGAGAGAGAGAGGTAGGGATGCGAGAGAGAGAGAGACAGAGAGAGAGAGAGAGACAGAGAGACAGAGAGAGAGAGAGACAGAGAGCGCTAGAGAGAGAGGGAGGGGTGCGAGACGGAGAGAGACGGGACGAGAGACAGAGAAGGGAGGGATTGAGAGAGAGAGTGTGAGGGGGCGAGAGAGAGAGAGTGTGAGGGGGTGAGAGAGAGGGAGGGTGAGGGGGCGAGAGAGAGAGAGGCTGAGGGGGCGAGAGAGAGAGGGTGAGGGGGCGAGAGAGGGAGAGGGACACGAGACAGAGAGGAGGGGTGGGTGTGGTGTGGGATAGACAGAGAGAGAGGGGGCGAGAGAGAGAGGGAGGTGTTGAGAGAGAGGGAGGATGCGAGAGAGAGAGAGGGAGGGGGAGAGAGAGAGAAGGGAGGGGGCGAGAGAGAGAGAGGGGGAGGGGGAGAGAGAGAGGGGGGAGGGGGCGAGAGAGAGAGTGAAGAGGGCGAGAGAGGGAGGGAAGGAGAGGGCGAGAGAGGGAGGGCGGGAGGGAGGGAGGGGGCGAGAGAGGGAGGAAGGAGGGGGCAAGAGAATGGGACGGGGTGAGAGAGAGAGGGAGTGAGGCGAGAGAGAGAGAGGGAGGGTGCGAGAGAGAGAGTGGGAGGGGTGAGAGAGAGAGAGAGGGAGAAGGGATGAGAGAGAGAGGGTGGTGTTGAGAGAGAGGGAGGTGTTGAGAGAAAGAGAAAGGGGACGACAGAGAGAAAGGGAGAGGGGCGAGAGAGAGAGAAGGGAGGGGTTGAGAGAGAGAGGGGGAGTGGGTGTGAGAGAGAGAGTGGGGAGGGGGCAAGAGGGAGGGGACGAGAGAGGGTGGGAAGGGGCGAGAGAGAGGGAAATGGCCGAGAGAGGGGGGAAGGAGGGGACAAGAGCGAGGGAGGGTGCGTGAGAGAGAGAGAGAGGGAGGGTGCGTGAGGGAGAGAGAGGGAGGGTGTGTGAGTGAGAGAGAGAAGGAGGGTGTGTGAGAGAGACAGGGGGAGGGTGCATGAGAGAGAGAGGGCGGGTGCGTTCGAGAGAGAGGGAGGGAGGGTGCATGAGAGAGAGAGGGAGGGCTCGACAAAGAGTGGGAGTGAGGCGAGAGAGAGAGAGGGATGAGGCGAGAGAAAGAGGGAGGCGGTGAGAGAAAGAGGGAGGGTGCAAGTGAGAGAGGGAGGGGTGAGTGAGAGAGAGAGAGGGAGGGATGGGGGTGTGTGAGAGAGAGGGAGAGGGGGTCGAGAGAGAGTGTAGGTGAGAAAGAGTTCGAGGGAGGTGTGCGAGTGAGAGAAGGAGGGGTGTGTGAGAGAGAGAGAGGTAGGGATGAGAGAGAGAGAGACAGAGAGAGAGAAAAAGAGAGAGAGAAAGAGAGAAAGAAAGAAAGAAAGAGAGAGAGAGACAGAGAGAGAGAGAGATAGAGAGAGCGCTAGAGAGAGAGGGAGGGGGGCGAGTGAGAGACGGAGGGTCGAGAGAGAAGGAGGGGCGACAGAGAGAGGGAGGGTGTGCGAGAGAGGGGGGGCGAGAGAGAGAGGGAGGGGTGGGAGACAGAGGGAGTGCGGGGGCGAGAGAGAGAGGAATTGGGTGAGAGAGGGAGGGAGTGTGGCCAGAGAGGGAGGAATGGGGAGAGGGAGGGAGGGAGTGGGGCGACAGTGAGAGGGAGGGATTGAGAGTGAGAGAGAGGGGGCGAGAGAGAGATGCCGGGGCGAGAGAGGGGCACGAGAGAGAGAGACAGGCGGCGAGATAGAGGGGGAGGAGCATGAGAGATGGGGCTGGAGGGGCGAGAGAGGGAGGGAGGGGCCTGAGAAATTGGGATGTGGTGAGAGAGAGAGGGAGGGGAGCGAGAGAGAGGGGGGCAAGAGAGAGGGGAGGTGGTGAGAGAGAGGTGGAGGGGCGAGAGAGAGAGTGATGGGACAAGAGAGAGAGAGGGAGGGGGCGAGAGAGAGAGAGAGGGAGCATGGCGAGAGAGAGAGGGAGGGGGCAAGAGAGTTGGAGGGGAGAGAGAAAGAGGGGAGGGGGGCGAGAATGAGAGTGGATGGGGGCAAGAGAGAGAGAGAGGAATGTGACAAGAGAGAGGGTGTGGGCGAGAGAGAGAGGGTGTGGGTGAGAGAGAAAGGGAGGGGCGAGAGAGCGAGAGGGAGAGGGTGCAAGGGAGAGGGAGGAGGGCGAGAGAGAGAAGGAGGGGTCGAGAGAGAGAGAGGGAGGGGTCGAGAGAGAGGGAGTGAGGGGGCGAGAGAGAGAGGGATGGGGTGAGAGAGGGAGGGTGGGGACAAGAGTGAGAGGGAGGGGGCAAGTGAGAGAGGGAGGGGAGCGAAAGAGAGGGGGGGAAGAGAGAGGGAGGGGGGTGAGAGAGAGAGGGGACGGGTGTTGAGAGAGAGGGAGGGGTTGAGAGAGAGAGCAGGAGGTGGCGAGAGAGAGAGAGAGAGGAGTGGGGCGAGAGAGAGAGAGAGGGAGAGGTTGAGAGTGAAAGAGAGGAGGGCGAGAGAGAGGGGGCGAGAGAGAGAGGGAGGGGGCGAGAGAGAGCGGGGGGCGAGAGAGAGAGGGAGGGAGGGCGAGAGAGAGAGAGATGGAGGGGGGTGAGTGAGAGAGAGAGAGGGGGTAGAGAGAGGGAGGTGGCGAGAGAGAGAGGGAGCGAGGCGGGCGAGAGAGAGAGGAAGGGGGGTGAGAGTGAGAGAAAGTGAGGGGGTGAGAGAGAAGGAGGGGGGGCAAGAGAGAGTGGGAGGGGCCAAGAGAGACAGAGAGAGAGAGGGGCGAGAGGGAGAGGGAGGTGTTGCGAGAGAGCGAGAGGGAATGGGGCGAGAGAGAGAGGGGGAGCGAGAGAGATAGGGAGGGTCGGCGAGAGAGAGGGAGGTTCCGAGAGAGAGAGGGAGGGGGGCGAGGGAGAGGCTGTGAGAGAGGGGGGCAAGAGAGTGAGAGGGAGGGGGTGCGAGAGAGAGAGGAAGGGGGGCGTGAAAGAGAGAGTGAGTGGGCGAGAGAGAGAGAGAGAGGGTGTGGGTGAGAGAGAAAGAGAAAGTGGGCGAGAGAGAGAGGGAGGAGGCGAGACAGAGTGGGAGGGGGCGAGAGAGAGGGGGGGAGGGGGTGGCGAAAGAGAGAGGGGGTGTTGATAGAGAGGAGGGCGAGTGAGAGGAGGGCGATTGAGGGTGCCAGCGAGAGACAGCCAGAACGAGAGCAAGAGACACAGAGAGATGAAAAAAGGGGGCGAGCAAGAGAGAGAGCGAGCGCGAGAGAGACAGTGAGAGAACGAGGCGGCGAGAGAGAGAGAGACAGAGGTGCCAGAGAGACAGAGAGAGGGGGCAAGAGAGAGAGTGAGAGACAGCGAGAGTGCACGCGAGAGAGAGAGAGAGAGGATTGGTAGAGAGAGAGAGAGAGAGAGAAAGGGGCAGGATAGAGAGAGAGAGAGAGGGCTACAAAGAAAGAGAGCGGAGAGTGAGAGTGAGAGAAGAGAAGCTGCGAGAGAGAGCGGGAGCGAGAGAGAAGGGATAGTGAGATGGAGAGACGGGATGAGCGAGAGGTAGAGCAATGAGAGATGGACGAAAGAAAGAGAGAGGAGGCGAGAGACAGAGGGAAGGCCCAGAGGGGCAAAGACAGAGGGGTGAAAGAGGAAGAGAGGATGCGAGAGCAATGAGGCAAGAGCGAATGAGGGAGAGAGGTGGTGAGAGAGAGAGAGAGAGATGTGCCAAGGAAAGAGAGGGGCAAGAGAGAGAGAGGGGCGGGAGAGAGAGGGATAGAGTGGGGAGAGAGAGAAAGGAGCGAGACGGAGAGTGGGAGAGAGAGAGAGATGGGGGGGGGGGGGGGGACGTGATATAGAGAGAGGGAGAGAGTGACCGAAAGTGAGTGAGACAGAGAGAACGAGTGAGAGAGATTGAGAGAAAGAGGGAGAGTTGCAAGAAAGAGGGAAAGAGGGGGCAAATACGAGAGAGAGAGTGAGAGAGCGAGGGAAAGAGAGAAGGAGAGAGGGTGTGGGAGAGAGGGTGGGGGAGAGAGTGATAGAGAAAAAGCAAGGGAGGGGTTAGAGAGGGGCGACAGAGAGAGCGAGAGAGAGTGAAAGGAGCGAGACGGAGAGGTGATAGAGAGAAGGATAGAGAGAGAGCGAGAGAAGTGAGTGATGGTGAAGGGGGAACAAAGAGAGAGATATAGAGAGAGACAGGGGTGAAAGTGAGTGTAAGAGAGAGAGGGTGACAGTGATGGGGTGAGAGAGGAGAGAAAGGGGGTGTGGGGGGGAAGGAGAGTGAGAGAGAGAAGGAATGAGAGAGAGAGATGGGGAGAGCGAGAGGGCAAGAGAAAGAGGGGGCGATTGAGAGACAGAGGGATGAGAGACAGAGGGGTGTGAGAGAGGGAGGGAGGGAGCGAACGGTGGCCCGGGGGGGGGGGGCGAGAGGGGGGGTGAGGGTGGTTGTGGGGGTGTGCGAGAGGGGGGTGGGGGAGCAGTGGGGGCGAGAGGGGTGGGAGAGGGGTGAGGGTTAAGAGGGGTTTGCTGGGGGCGCGCGAGAGGATGCGGGAGGGGGGTGGGAGGGGAGCAGTGAGTGGTAGAGGGGGGAGAGAGGGAAGGAGAGTGCTGGCTGTGTCATTTCATCAGCTGTGAAACACATTAAGACCGGCGAAGGCCCTCATCCTGATGATTTTCTGGTCAGGACTCCAGTCACTAACTTGCTGCCAGGTTCTGATAATAACCAAAAACACAACAGGAGTTGCACTTGCAGAGAATAAAGGAGCCATAGTTACATCAACATCAGAGCACGAGGAGGCTATTTAGCTCCATGAGCCTATTCCACCATTCACCCAAATCATGATAATCTTCCTCATCATAACACATCCCTGTCTTTGTCCCATAATCCTTCAGCATTTTCATTCGAAATCGACCAATCTCAGATTTAAAATTTGCAAATGATTTCCAATCAATCGCTGTTTGTGGAACTTTATCAAACTTTATCCATTTCTGTGTATAAAAATGTTCCCCGATATCACACCTTAATGTTCTGACTCTAAGAGTTTATCTGTTTAATCTTTCTTCTTAAATTAAGCCTTGGAATCCAAGAATCACATCAGTAAATCTACACTGCCCTTCCACTCAGAGTGATCCTCTCCTTAAGCCATGGTGCCCAGCCCTGACAGATCGGTCTAACTCGGTTCGGATTTGCTGAAGCATGACTTCTAATCCGTTGGTATCTCGTCTTCTGTCGAGATCAATGTCAACATTCTACCGGTCCCTTGGTCACGTGTCTGAACCGGTTTGTGACAGATTCATGAACTATACAGCTGGATCAATCCCACCAAGATTCCTTGGAGTCCACTGTCTCTATTTTCAAAATCAAGAAATATCCTATTTTGATCCAACCTCTCATTTGCTGACACAAACTCATCTGCCATTGTTTTTATCATTTACTGAATCTATCAAGATTGCTTCCTAATGCTATGCTTCCATCTACCTACACTTGGAATCACAGTAATCTGCAGAGTGGCCGCAAATTTTGAATGTGGCTTTCATTTCATTATGAATAGTGAATAATTCGGGCTCCAACATCGATCCGTGCAGGATATCACTAAACATATCCTTCCAATGAGAATATCTCTTATTATCTGCACAAATGTCTCCTGTTCAAATCAAATTCCTCTGCAAGGACATCTTTTGCATCTTATTACCTTTAATGGAGAGTAGAAAGATCTAAATTTCAGGACATTCTTCGCAGTCAAATTTGCCTTGTGTTTATCTGATTGGGGGAGCAATGAATCCCATTAAATATTAATCTTTATCTTCACGACATGGGAACTCGATCACAAAGATTAACAATGTTAAATATTTATTCTCCTTCATGATTGATAAACTCTGGGCACATTGTTACCGAGTGGTACTCGCTTTTTTTTTCAAAATCACAGGGTCCGCCCAACTGTTGGTTCACACTCCTTACACCATATGGTCCTCGTCCTCCCCATCTGAATCTCATGGCAAGATACATCAAACATGGAGAGGAGCAAATATTCCAAGCACTGAGATCCCAGTAATTGGTACCACCACGCACCCTAATCCGTAGGAGAAGCCGATTGGTCCCACACTATGTCCTCATCTGAATCATCCTGCTGGCTGCGTTTTGTCCCCATATTAAAGTGGTGATGGCTCTCTGGTGGCAGGAGGGAATGGACGGATTTCTCTTCAATCTCATCTTTCGTCATTGACTTGTCGAACTCATGGGAGTACTCAGTGGCAACAGAAGCAGAGTCTGGAGAGACAATAAATGATTGACATTGTTCTTTGTTATTTTCCATCGCTCACTGAAAGGTTTAGAACTTGAACTTGAAGTTATGGGCTGAGCTAGAATCCTTGGATTAATTATCGGCTCAAAGAGCAGAGTTGGGTTACAATTATTGATTCAACAAAACTTTGATATTGAATCAGACATTGTTTAAGTTTCCTTATGCACAACCACAGATCCAAGGGAAACACAAGGAAGTTGGATTGAATAGCTTACGCACATGACTGAATAAAGGAATCTTGAAATAAATCAGTGCAGGACATGTGCCTATTTGACCCACATATCCTTTGGGTAGGGAAGGAGTGCTAACGTAGCAAACGATTTGATTGATTCAAATCATCTAACTGAAGAGACACATTTCCCTGCTTAAGTCATGAGATCAGTGGAAGGACAAAACATCATTGCTGGTTAAAAAATTCACCTTTCTCACCAGGTAATGAAGGCACACTGTCTCTGCGCATCGAGTCGTTGGCCACTGTTTGAACCACCTCCTCAATCGAGCTATTTCCCTTTTGTGTGGCCAGAGGTTCTGCTTTTCTCCAAGAATGGTAAGGGTGAGCTGCCTTGTTTACTGCTGCCGCTGCTGCTCCTATAGAAATGTCACAGAACAACACAGATGTGTAGTTTCAGGACACTAAAACAGGTTCTCAGTATTTGTGATTTACACAGACTTCCTTCCCAACATAAACCCATCCACATAGTTTTCTTCAATTTCTTATATTCCAAGCTCCTCCTTGAATTCATCTGTTAGTTGCTTCAATTATTCCTGATGAAGTAATTTCTACATTCAAACCCCTTTTTGGGAAAGACTTTGTCGCCCTCTGCAAATTCCCCATTAGATTTAATAGTGATTGCAATTATATCCTCAGATCCAGTGGATTCTGTCATTCACAAGCAGAAACATCTTTTCCATGTCTACTCAATCAAACATAACTGGACCATGTCACTCTTTTTCAATGAGACAACACTGCCCAATCTTACTTGATGAATTCAAACTCAGTTTGGATATAATTCCAGTAACTATTCTTTACCTTCCCCGATCCGAACTGTGTGCAGTGCTCCAAGGGTGACCTGTCCATGGTCCTACACATATCGAACACATTTCCATTCTGTCACCCCAGAAATAAACCCATGACCTACTTCTCCATCTAACCTCACAAACCGGTGCCATTTGCTGCCAGTGACTCATTCCTATCTCCAGATCCCTCTGCCCTATTTAAGGACATATTTCCAAAGAGGAAGTGGTCTCTTTAGTCTTTTTGACCACAGTGTACTACCTCACACATGGGTGGAGGTTAATCTTCCACAGCTTTGACTGCAATATTCCCTTAACCAAATCTTCCCAACAGTAAGTCTTCCTAAAAACAAAACTCCAATATATTAATGTACTTAATCTCATCAACTATTTCTTATTTGAAATGCACTAACTGTCCAGCTCAGTTTTGAACAAACATCCTCTGCCACAGTTATTAAAATTTCACAAGCTGAACTCCAACCACTATTTGCATTCATATTCATTGCAGCCCAAGAATGAGAGATGGTATCATTGAGGGACTATAAAATGGTCAAGGGATTGACCAAGTAGATGCAGAGAAGATGATTCAATCCACAATGAGTTGTCGTAAGTTTACAACACAAAAGGAAAGTTGGAGGAAATACTTCTCTCAGAGGATGGTGAATCTTGGGAATTCACTACCTCAGAACAATGTGGATTCTGGGACATGAAGTAAATTTAAATGAGAGGCACATGGGTTTTTAATTAGTAATGGGTTGAAGAGTTAAGGAGAGCTGGCAGGAAAGTGGTGTTCAGGCCAAGATGAGATTCACCATGTCTGTATCAAATGGCAGAGCAGGTACAAGGGGCTGGATTAATACTCCTGCTCCTAATTCTGATGCTCTTATGTGCTCATTCCAAAAGGAGGAAGAGGAATGGACTAATACAAGGTGTTTAATGGGCCTGGTATTGGAAAGACTATGGTGAGAGGCTGTCTGAATTGGTGAGATGAGGCACAATATCTCTATAGTAGTGTCAGCAGACCAGCTGGGCCCTGCACAGAGAAAAGACCATGATGTCTCCTTTGCAGCATCTTTTCCCACCGATCCGTTTCCAGCCTCTACCTTATTCCCCCCTCGCCAGCTTTCAGCCTGAAGCTCCTTCACCAAAAACTTTGCAGCCTCTTTCTTCAAACCCACCATCACCGAATCCCCCACCATCAACATTCTGGGGGTTTACTATTGACTAGAAATTGAAGTGGACTTTCCATATAACTACGGTGAGTAAACCACCCTCCAAATCTCTGAAGCCTGTCCACCATCTACAAGAATCAACTCAGGAGTGCCATGGGATATTCACTACTTGGCTAGGTTTGGGTGCAGCTCCAAGGACCCTCAAGAAGCTTGGCAGTGTCAGGAAAAAGCAGACTGCTTGATTGGCACCACATTCACTCCCTCCTCCACTGATGCCCAGAGTAGCACTATGTACTATCTACAAGATACATTACATCAATTCATAACACTTCAATAGCATCTTCCAAACCTATGACAAATACCAAATAAAAGGAAAAGGGAAGCAGATTCATGGGATCATCACCTCCTGCAGGTTCCCTTCCAAGCCACTACCATCTGGAGTTGAAAATCTTTCAGCAGTCCTGAATTCTGGAATTCCCTCCCAATAGCACTACCAATAGGTCTACAACCCACACGGACTGCAGTGATTCAAAAAGGGAGCTCACAACCACCTTCTCAAGGGCATTAGAATGAGGGAATAAATGTTCGCACAGCCAGTGACACCCACATTCCATAAATTCATTAATTCCTTCATGCCTTCTCCTTCCTTCCACAACACCCCACCCATAGACAGCTGCGCTGCGCAAACACAAAGCATTGAGCAGCATGTGGTTACCCACAAGGAGGCCCAAGATACATTCAAGCCGTGCTCAGACAGGGGTGGTCCTGAACGAACAATCATCCCCAGTGATTCACACACCGTAGTCAACAGTGAAACTATCAGTTGCCAACGTTTTCACAAAGAGATTGGTTGGGACATGGGATGAACGTGGTAGATGAAAGTACAGTTACAACATTTAAAAGACATTCGGAGAGGTACATGAATAGGAAAGGTTGAGGAATATGAGCCAAATGCAGGCAAACTGCACTGGCATAATTTGGGAAATTTGGTTGACATGGATGAGTTGGACCGAAGGGTTCATTTCCATGTTGGTGACTATGATTCTATTCTTTTCAGCCATAGTGGCATTTTGCAATTGTCCTAAACTATGGTGTAATTGAACAAGTTAATGGAGGCTTTTGACACCAGGGCCATATTACTCTGCAGGTAAGGTGTTGAGTCATAGCTGCAATTTCGTGGACATTTAATAAACAACATAATGAAGAAGTAGAGAAGGAAATTACTACAGATGGTGGAACCTGTACTGAAAACAGCAAATGCTGGAGCTGACAGCAGGTCAGAAAGCATCCCTGGAGACCAAGTAAGCTCACGATGTGTCTCGATGTCTCGATCAGAGATCTGATTAAGTGTCATCCGGACTCAAAATGTTAGCTTGCTCTCTCCATCGATTTTTTAAAAAAAAGAAGTTCATGGGATGAGGGGGTCATTGGCTCAGCAGCATTCATTTTTCATCCCTAATTGCCCAAGGGGCAGGTAAAAGTCAAGCTCATTGCTGTGTGTCTGGAGTCACATGTAGGACAAACTAGGAAAGGATGGTAGCTTCTTACTTCAATCATGTTAGTGAACCAGATGGGTTTTCTGTAACCTGACAAAGGATTCATGGTCATGAGATTCTTAATTCCAGATATTCACGGAATTCAAATTCCACCATTTCCTGTGACATAATTCGAACCTGGTTCTCCAGAATGCAACCTGGATCTTTGGATAAACAGTCCAGCAGTAATACCACTCAGCCATCGGCTCCCTCCTGTGATCTTCAGTATTTGTTGTTTTCAGTTCTCAAGAAATATGTTATGCATTAATTTTGAACTCTGTAAAAGCATCCACAGTGAACACAAAAAGCCCATCTCCAGTCATGATGTTTGAGTCTGGATGACTCAGTCAGACTGGCTAATGAAGCGGAGTTACGCATTTTAATATCTGGCAGTTTCTCCGCAGGTCCGTCTGGCGTTGGTCTGCTCTCATTCCTTCTGCGATGAAACAAACAAAGAAATGACACTCGATACTCCCCACTAAGTGTCGAAATCCAATTGCACCGCAACCAAAGTAATTTATTTTAATTCAAAAATGTTTCAGTGAAAGACATTCCAGCAAGCTCACCACCTCCTGTCTCAGTTTAATGGGAAATGGGATCAATTCTGTAGCGCCTACTGTCCCAGTGGAAAAGGCCACTAGTTTAAGCCCCTGAACAGGTTATCAGCTGATCTGAGTTTTCAATCTTGTTCTTTGACAGATTGCAACATGTTTTGCACAAGGGGGCATGCAGATAGGACAAACTTCAATTATATTCAACACAAGAAAAGGTAATTCCATTTAAATGAGGCAGATTAATTGAGATCAGGCCTCAGGTGAGGATACAAAACAGTCATGTTTGGAATTTCCAGAGACCATCAACATTGTCCATTCAACTACTGAAGTTTGTCTCAGTATTGCTTTCGCGATCAATCGATTTCAATGCATTATGACACCTCTGGAACAGGTGGGACAGTTCCAGGCCTTCTGGCTCAAAGTTGGAGACACTACCACAGCATCACAAGAACACTGTGTTTTAGGCTGAGTAACTGGTGGGTTAATTTGCCCAATTATCTTACGAATCCAGAAGATACTGTTACAATCCTAATGCTGGGAAATAAGCAAGGTATTAATGGGAGCAAAGATGTTACAACAGTCTCTCTGACAAGGGACAAAATATCTTCCATCTGTTGTTTTGTTCATCCTTCGATAGTTTGAAATGTTTAAACCTTCTGGTCTACCATCATCTTTGCAGTTTTATACATCTTTTCTTTCAATTTGATGTCACTCATAATTCCCTCAGCTATGCACCACTGTTCATCGTGCATTTCTTTTACAAGTTAATATATATTGTTGAGAATAATAAAATAACTGAATATATTCTTCTGCTTTAACATTCTAACTATAGTCCCATTCCAGTTTAGGGAATGACTACCTTATCCCCTTGTGACTGCCTTTAAGTTTAGATACTAGTTGAAGAACCAAATTCCTCACCCGAAAGCTAAATTCTATCATGTTGTATTGCATCTGACCAAAAAGGTCTTTTACATTGAGCTCATTAATCAATCATATTATCAGGTCTAAAATAGCTGTTCCATGATTGGTTCCAGAGCATCTGTTCTGTGAAATTGCACAGAGCAGTCTACCTCAAACTGCTTCAGAAGGTAATGTTAGCTGAGTGTAAAATACTATTTTAACTAACAGAGAACCCTCTGAATACCAGGATTCTGTTAGATCCCCAAAATCCCTACGTTGTGGAAACAGGCCCTTCCGCCGAACAAATCCACACCAACCCTCCAAAGAGTATCCCAACCAAACCTATTCCTCAATGTTTACCCCTGATTAATGCACCGAAACTGTGCATCGCTGGATACTCTGGCAATTTAGCATGACCAATTCACCTAACCTGCAGTTCTTCGGATTATGGGTTTGCAGCCCTGGTTCGCAGTTGCTTCATGAAGTCTGAATGTTGTTGCCTCTATTCGTCCAACAGCACTGTCACTGACACAGGAACTGTTCCCCCAGATCGGTTTGTAGCAGTCAGAGATCCTGCTACAACCTGCACACATGCCAACCCAGTCATCTAGATCAGAAAGAATTAGTACAGCGCAGATTAGAAGACAACTTGGATCACATTGTGCTTTTGAAATCAGAGGCCTCTATTCAACCCATCACAACTGTGCCACCTTTTTAAAATAGGTATTTGGCTAGATCCCTGCTCTCACAGTAATACAAACAATTTCTTTTTGCAAGTATTCAAATTAATTTTTGGAAATTAACAGTGAATCAGCTGCCACCTCCTTTCCAGATGATCTCAGATCTTCTTTGAAACACCAAAACCCAATGAGAACATTAAGGCATCCAATGTTTAAAAAAAATCACATGCTCAGTCACTGTAACATGATGAGTTTTGTTTTACATAATTCTTAGCAAAAGTTAATTTGAAGCAAAAAGGAGAACCCGAAGAGAAAGGTGAACCGCCCATGGGTAACAAAAGCAGTCAAAAGCAGTATCCACAAGGAAAAGAATGACATAGCTGCGGATGGCTAAAAAGGGAGAAAACTGATCATGTAATTAAATTGACATGAAACAAAAATGAATGGCAAGAGTTGTACAGGTATATAAAAATTGAGTATCTAAACTCAGAATCGAACCCTTGGATGTTCTGACTGTGGAATTGATAATGGGTACAAGGAAACAACAGATCATTTAAACCGATATTTTACATTGATCTTCATGAAGGAGGATACCGTTATCATCCTAAAGGTAGCAAATAAGCAAGTTAATCATGGGTAGAAAAATGTTATTTCAGTCTTTGTCACAGGGGACAAAGTATTGACCAACTAATAGGACTAATGGCAGACAGGACCTAGTGGTCTGGATCAAACACTTTTAGGGCAACTGACTGCAGAGATATTGAAGGTATCAATTGGAATATTCCAGAATCAGGGGATACAGGAAGCATCCAGTGGATTGATGCACCTGTTCAAGAAGGGAAGGGAGACAGAAATCAGGAAACTATAGACTAGTTAGTTTAATATCTGAATTTGTAATACGGCAGAGTCGAATATTAAAGTAATAAATAGCAGGACATTTGGAAAAGCTTATCCTTTAACATGGTAGACTGGATTTTGTGAAAGAGACACGATGACAAATTTACGACAGTTCATTGAGGAGATAACAAGCAGGGCTGATAAAGGGCAATCCAATGATGTTCTGTATTTGGATTTTAAAAATGCAAATGATAAGGTGCTACAGAAAAGTTAATTGCATAATACAGGAGCTCACTGTGTCAGGGGTAACGTATTTGCATGGAGTGAGGATTGGTTAACCACACTGGCTGTTGCCGAGGCCTCACTTGGAGTACTGTATACAATGTTAGCTGCCATATTTAATAAGGGATAAACCAGGATTGGAGACCATTCAAAAAAAGATTCAGCTAGCTGCTTTGAGAACGAAAAGGTTGACCTATCAAAATAGCTAAACAGGTTTGGTCATTATTCAATAGAATCTCGACAAACAGATTACTTACAGTGTGTAAACAGGCCCTTTGGCCCAACAAGTCCACACCGATCCGCCGAAGCACAACCCACCCAGACCCATTCCACTACATTTACCCCTTCACCTAACACTACAGGCAATTTAGCATTGCCAATTCACCTAACCTGCAGTTTGTTTTGGATTGTGGGAGGATACCAGAGCACCCAGAGGAAACCCACGCACACAATGTGCAAACTCCACACAGAGAGTCACCTGAGGCAGGAATTAAACCCAGGTCTCTGGCACTGTGAGACATCAGTGCTAACCACTGTGTCACCCACATGGTGGGCGGCACGGTGGCACAGTGGTTAGCACTGCTGCCTCACAGCGCCTGAGACCCGGGTTCAATTCCTGCCTCAGGCGACTGACTGTGTGGAGTTTGCACATTCTCCCCGTGTCTGCGTGGGTTTCCTCCGGGTGCTCCGGTTTCCTCCCACAGTCCAAAAGATGTGCAGGTCAGGTGAATTGGCCATGCTAAATTGCCCATAGTGTTAGGTAAGGGGTAAATGTAGATGTAGGGGTATGGGTGGGTTACGCTTCGGCGGGGCGGTGTGGACTTGTTGGGCCGAAGGGCCTGTTTCCACAGTGTAAGTAATCTAATCTAATATAAGAGCTGATCTTATGGAAACAAGATTCTGAAGAGCTTGACAGGGTAGATGTTGACTAGATCTTCTAGCACCAATGAAGTCTCAAACCAGTGGACATTACATAAGGTAAAAACAATGACTGCAGATGCTGAAAATCAAATACTGGATTAGTGGTGCTGGAAGAGCACAGCAGTTCAGGCAGCATCCAACGAGCAGCGAAATCAACGTTTCGGGCAAAAGCCCTTCATCAGGAAGGAACATTCATTTTGTAAAAAATGTGAAGAATTTTTTTCTGTCAGTGAATGGCTAGAATTTTCTCGCCCAAACAATTGTGAAAGTTAAATGTGGTAGGGGAATGGATATGGTTGGGTTACTCTTTAGAGGGTCAGTGTGGCTTGTTGGGCCAAAGGGCCTGTTTTCACACAGTAGGGAATTTATGATTCTATCTCAAATTATTCTAAAAGAGGGCAGATCGATTTTTGAAATATTGAGCAGTTGAGGGCTGTGCGGATCAAGCATAAAGGAGGTGTTGAGGTCTGGGTTGGCCCAGTCATGATCTCATAGAATGGGGGAACAAGCTGGAGGAGATGAATGCCCTCCTCCTGCTCCTTGAGGCTCCATTTCATGTTTTTATGTTTCCAAAGAAGAGTGTGATACAATGTGCTAACGATCTCAGATGTTGTGAAAATGGGGTGTTTATGTACTGGTTCAGATGGGATTGATTCATCAATCACCGCTATGCAGTCATGAGTAGGAAGGCAATTCCGTCCATGAATAAAGGAAATCTACTGCAGAGCTCACGCAAAAGGATCCTTCCTCTCAGTAAACTCTTCCATCATATGACCCAACATATCGGCAAAAGCAGGACGCACTACGCATGCTCTAGCCAACAAAGGGACGCCGGGTGATTGATGTCAGCTCCGGACCAATGAAAGGACAGTGGGAGGATCTGGAAGACCCGTCGGAAAGTTGGTCCTCCAACCAATCAAAGTGAACTAGGGGCAGAACTAGACTGAATCACGTGATCACCCTCGCGCGCAGCGGAGAGTCGCTGTAATGGATGCTCTGGAAGTTATGGAGTGAAAGGATACGGTAAGGAAAGAAATAAATAAACAGAGGGAAACGGGAGAAAAACTGTGTTGCTATGAGGGGAGAGGTTTTATAAACATGTTGTGCACGTCGGAAAACACAAATTTGAACGTCCCAGTCCCGTGTTTGGAGTAAACGGGGAATTGCCTCAGCGCGGCTGCAGGCCTGAGTGAGCGCCGCCATCTTTATTCGGGGCAAGATTCACTGGACACGTGCGCGGCCGCCATCTTTGTAGGGGGCAAGGTGCATCCAGGCGCATGTGCAGCCTTTCTCTGGAACAGAGTCATTGGGCAGAATTAATACAGAGCACATTCAAACTCAGAGAAGTAGATGTTTATTTCTGGATTTGTTTCGTCATTCATTTAAATGACTTGCTGTCGTAACTGACTTTGCAGGTCATTCAAAATTGGAGGTATTGTGCATAGTAAAGAAGGTTACCTCCGGTTACAGTGAGATATTGATCAGATACGGTTTAATTGAGATAAATGTGAGGTGCTGCATTTTGGAAAAGCAAATGAGTGCAGGACTCATACACTAGCGGACAGTGAAGACTGCAGATGCTGGAGATCAGAGCTGAAAAATGTGTTGCTGGAAAATCACAGCAGGTCAGGCAGCATCAGGGGCTCATGTCCAAAACGTCGAATCTCATGATCTTTGGATGCTGCCTGACCAGCTGTGCTTTTCTAGCAACACGTTTTTCAGCCCAGGACTTATACACTGAATGGCAAGGCCCTGGAGATGCTTGCGGAACAAAGAGACCTTGGACTGCAGATTCCTAGTCCTTGCAAGTCAAGTTGCAGGTAGATAGGATGATGAAGAAGGTGTTCAGTGCATTTTCCTTTTATTGGTTAGAGCATTGAGTATAGGATGTGGGAGGTCATGTTGCTGTACAGGACATTCGTTAGGCCACTTTTGGAATATTGTGTGCAATTCTGGCCTGCCTCCTTTCAGAAGGGTGAAATTTGAAAGGTTTCATAAAAGACTTACAAGGATGTTGTTAGGTTTGGAGGATTTGAGCTACAGGATGAGGCATAAAAGGCTGGGGCTGTTTTCCCTGGAGTGCCATAGGCTGAGCAGTGATGTTATGGATACAATCATGACGAGTATGAACAGAGTAAATGAACAAGATGTTTTCCCTTGAGTAGTGGTGTCCAAAAGTAGAGGACATTGCATTAGGGTGAACGGGGCAAAAATTCAAAGGGGCCTAAAGGAAAACTCTTTCATGCAGTGGGTGGAATGAGCTGCCAGAGGAAGTGGTGGAGGCTAGTACAATTAAAACTTGTTGAAGGCATCTAAATAGACACATGATATGATTAGGTAGTGTTTACAGGGACTTGGGCCAAGTGCTGGCAAATGGGAATAGAGAAGGTTCGGATACCTGGTTGGCATGGATGAGTTAAACCGAAGGTTCTGTGTCGGTGCTATACGTCTGTATGACTGTGGGATCATAATAGCTTATGCAGCTCTGCTTCATCTCTGGGCTCCCTTATGAGCACTTTGTCAATATCTAACTTGCTCAGTATCGAACTATGGGTGTACTTTTGGTCTGTTTAGTATTTTACGATTACTTTTACAGACATTTTTGTAAGTTAATTTTTCTCTGCCGCACAGCTCCTGACCATGTGCTGCTTATTAATTTTTTTTTCTGGAAAATCTTTGACAGTCAAGAATTCCTTTTTCCAATAAGCAAGAGTATTTTCCTTCCATTTCTGACGATCAAATTCTGCACTATTTTCATTCCCTGTAATCTGTTTTGCACTCCCTGAAACATCAACTGTGTTTCTCCTTCCACAGAAACCAGTGATTAATGTCAGAGCCCTGTTGTCTGTGGAGAGGATGATGTTAGACTTTCTTGTACAGCTGCAGTTTGTGTGGTGAAGGTACTCCCACAATGTGATTAGGTAAGAGATATTACAGAGTATTCATAACCACAACAGTGATGATTTGAAGGTAATGTCCAAATAAAGAACAGTTTGTAGTTTTATCATCATGCTTATAATTTCACAAAAATATTATTGGGAACTTTAGACATAAGGTCAGAGACTGATGATATTAGGTCAGGTGACCAAAAGCATTGCCAAATAAGCAGGCTTTGAGGAATGTCTTAAAAGGGGAAAGCAGACCTGTGAATTTCAGAAAATGTTGCTTTGGCAACTGTAAAAGCAACTATACAGGTGAAGTAATGAATTAACAGATCATTGGGAGTCTCGAACAGAATGGGTTGTCCAGGTCTTCAAGGATGTGTGATGCGGCGAGCTAGGGATGATCACAACCAGGAATGAAATCAAGGGTGAGAATTTTAAATTGAGGGATATGGGCCGGATGTTGGCAAGTGAGACTAGATTGGGTTGGAATATCTGGTCAGCATGGATGGGTTGGATTGAAGGGTCTGTTTCCATGCTGTACATCTCTGTGGCTCTATGTTGTTGATTATGAATAGGAGCCTTTTGATGGATCAACATGTTTTGGTACGAGGGAGCACTTGGGCGGCAGAGATTTAGTTTTTCTTAAGATTACAGGGAGATTGAATGTGGGAAGCTGACCAGGAGTGTGTTTGGATACTGAAGTCTGGAGATAACACAAGGTGGATGAGAGTATATGAGCTGAGACAAGGGTAGAATCAGCTAGAAATAGTGAACTTGGAGTGGGACTGGGCTGTCACCCTCACCTCACCTCTGGGATTCAGCTGGTGGTCAGGTTGTGAATCAGGGCGGGAACACAATCGGGAGCTGAGTGGCCCTGGTCGAGCCTAAAATGAGTGTCACTCAGCTGACTGTTGCTGAGCAGCTGCTGCTTGGTAGCCCTGTTGATGACTACTTCCATCACTTTACTGCTGATCGAGTGTGGACTGAGAGAGGGAAATTGCCTGTGTTGGATTGCCCTGTGTTTTTGTGTTGAACATCCCTGGGCAATGTTCCACATTGTCGGTAGATGCCAGTGCTGGAGCGGTACTTGGCTTGGTGGGTGGCAAGTTCTGGAGCACAAGATATCAGTATTATTGCCAGAATATTGGTAGGGCCCGTAGCCTTTGCACTACTTAACCATTTCTTGATGTTATTCAAACTGAATCAAACTGGCTTAAAACTCACATCTGTGATGTTGGAAACCACTGGTTAAGATGGATCATCCCACTTTGCACTTCTGGCTGCAGATTGCTGCAAATGCTGTCATCTTATCTGGTGCATGGATGTGTGAGGCCCCTCCATTAGTAAGGGTGGGGATATCTGTGATACACCCTTCAGTGAGTTGTTTAATTGTCCATCACCGTTCACAACTGGGTGTGGCAGAACTGCAGAGCTCCGATCTGTTCCATTGCATGTATGATCACTTAGCTCTGTTGCTTGCTGCTGATGCTGTCTGACATGAAATAGCTTCAGGAAATGGTTTAAGTAGAATCCAAAGAGATTAAACAAATATATCACAGACAAAAGATGAACTGGACCATAGAATAAGACCCCTTAAAGATTAACGAGGCTGTCTATGGAACCACCCGGGGGGTGGGAAAGAGATGCAAATAGTTCACGTCCTTTTTACTGGAGAAAGATATGGAAGCTCGAGAGGTTGGAGAAATAAACAGAGAACTTGAAAAGTATCCATGTTACAGTGGAGGTGTTACTGGATGTCTTGAATCGCATCAAGGTGGATAAAGCCCTGGGACCTGATCAGATGTATCCCGGAACTTTCTGGAAATCAAGGGAAGTGATTGTTGGCATCTCCTGAGGTATTTGTATCATTGGTAGTGACAGGTGAGGTGCCATTATTTTAAAAAGGTGGTAAGGAGAGGCCATGGAACAAGAAAACAGTGAGCCTGAAGTCAGTGGCAGGCAAGTTGTTGGAAGGGATTCTGAGGGACAGGATATCCATTTATTTGGAAAAGTAAGGAATAATCATTGACTGTTGTCAATGTGGAGCTGAAAATGTGTTGCTGGAAAAGCGCAGCAGGTCAGGCAGCATCCAAAGAACAGGAGAATCGACGTTCTCCTGTTCCTTGGATGCTGCCTGACCTGCTGCGCTTTTCCAGCAACATATTTTCAGCTCTGATCTCCAGCATCTGCAGTCCTCACTTTCTCCTGTTGTCAATGTGGCTTTGTACGTGCATAATCGTGTCTCACTAACTTGACTGAATGTTTTGAAGTGACAAAAAAAATTGATTAAGCCAGGCGGTGAACATTGTTTATATGGACATTCAACAAGTTTCCACAAAGCAGACTGGTTAGCAAGGTTACATAACATGGAATGAAGGGTGAACAAGCCATTTGGATACAAAACTGGCTTGATGGTAGGAGACAGAGGGTGATGATGGAGGTTTGCTTTGTGGACTGGAGGACTGTGAGCAGCAGTGTGCTACAAGGATCGATTATTGGGTCCTTAAATAAATGACTAGGATGTGAATATGAGGTATGGTTAGTAGCTTTACACAAGACCCCAAAATTGGAGGTGTAGTGGACAGCGAAGTAGGTTAGTTCAGAATAGAACAGGATCTTGATCAGATGGGCGAGTGGAGCAAGGAATGGCAGACGGAGTTCAATTTAGATAAATGTTAGCTGTTGGATTATGGAAAGGCAAATCAGGGCAGGACTTATACACTTACTAGTAAGGTCCTGGGGAGTGTTGCTGAGCAAAGAGACCTTGGAGTGCAGGTTCATAGTTCCTTGAAAGTAGAGTCACAGGTAGGTAAGGGAGTGAATGCAGCGTTTGTTATGCTCTCCGTCATGATGTGGCTGTACAGGACATTGATTTAATGCAACTCCCACAATCCCTGAGGCAGGAACCACAGGTGTGTGGGGAAACCCGGCACTGTACATATACAGAATGTGGGCGGGTTTTGGAGCACGTGTTTTGGGGTAATTAGGGGAAAGTACTGTGATTGGCAAGAGGAGGAACGTATCTGCTTGTAGTATTGATCAGTTGGGGGGGTCAAAGTGTCACTACACACACGTGGGACCACTATCCATCCCCAATTCATTGTAATGCTTGGAATAAACTAATGGGAAACAAGGAAGAATCTGACCCATTCTCCCAGACTGAAGGTTCCTGTTTTGTCCAGGATCTGCCATCTCCCTTTCTGTTTCCTTTTGTTTCATTCTGCTGTTACATTATTGACTTGCAGCAACTGAAGGGAAAGCAAGTGTACCCACAAAGGGTACAGAGTCTAACCAGGATGGGAAGTGGTGGCATTGATCTGTTTATCAGTAACTCCATGAGAATGAGGATGGTGTACATTAGGGGCAGCAGAGTCAGAATGGTGGGAGAGAGTAAGTGGGCTGGAGGGTTACAGTTTTGGTGGAAGAAAGGGGTAAACGATATTCCAGAGAAACTAGAATTGTCTGTTCTGAATTTCTAACCTGTACATATTCCTTTATACAGCATGCTAGATGGTGAAGATTTGCAGACTGAAATCTCAAAATCATGAGCAGATTGTGATAAAGTTAACCAGCATTTGAAGAACCAAAGATGGAGAATCACTTGGCCAAAATCCTGCAACACTCCCCCTCCCAGCATTGTCGGTCTATCTGCTGAATGGACTGTGAATGGTACAAGACAGCAGCTCACGACCATCTTCTCAATGGTACCTAGTGATGGGGTATAAATGCTGGCTGAGCCAGTGATGCCTATATCGTGGAAATGGGTTCTGTCTTTATTTGCTGAAACCCAGTTGATGTTACTGCAAGATGATGAGGGACGCTGAATGTGTCCTCAAGGAAGAGCGCCATCACATTACCCCTGCCTAAACCCACGCAATAACACAGCAACATCACTGGTACAAAAGGCAGTGAAGCGCAAGGAGGACTGAAATATAGTTCTTCAAGGTAAAGTCATCAAAGCGGATTGGAACAGAGCAGGATCAGGAGACTGAGCTGGATGGTCAGCTGTTTCCCATTGAATGGTGGAGCCAGATTCAAAGGCCGAATGGCCTTCTTCTGCTGCTATCTCCCAGGTATATATATATTATATATAGCTATGGAGCCCGGGTTGGAAGAAGTAGTCAGGGCAGGGATTCTGCAGGAGATTGCACTTCCACCTCAGTTTTCAGTGAGGGATGGTTTGATGAATTTTATTTAACATTTGTATTTAATGCAAGGTTTGTGAATTTGTTTTTTTTTGTAAAGTACAAGTTTATTCCACAATAAATAAAACTTAAAGAATCGAAACTATCTGCATATAACAGTTTTTAAAATTTCAAATGCCCTTTAAATAAAATCCTGTCTACTCCCGGACGCCATCACCTTTCAGTTACTCAAACTCCAGGGAAATTTTCCTTCCCTCTCTGAACCTTTGGTTTGATTTAACTACTTTCAGTTCTCATTCTGCGAGCTGTGAAGCATTTTTCTCCCATTTCTCCTACCCTGAAGTGTTATCTCACCCAGCTGAGCAACCTTCCCACCATCAACATCATTATTCCAGTATTTTGCTTTTTGTTAACATATAATCACCAGCAGGAGCACACCAGTGTCATCAGTTGAATATTTACAAACAAAACCCATTATGGGCAAAGCAAACTATTACAAGTGACAGAGTGGGAAGGGACTAAATCAAAGTCGAGTTGGGGGTGAGGGGGTGGCGGTGGCGGTGGAGATAATGCACTGTATCCCCTACGGTGCCCACCTCTATCTAATGGAATAGAGAGCATTGATACACACCACATGCTCCTCCTCCAAGGATACCCTGAGAACATTCTTTATCCTCAATCATAGAATATAATCCCTACAGTGTGGAAGGAGAGCATTGGTCCATCAAATCCCACCAACCATTTGAAGAACATCCCGCCCAGAGCACTCCATCCCTGTAACACTGCATTTCCCATGGCTGATCCACTTAGTCTGCAAATTCTGAACACTGTGGACAATTTATGACGATCGATCCACCTAACCTGCATATCTTTGAATTGTGGGAGAAAACCAGCGCACATGGAGGGGACCCACACTATTATGGGGAGAATGTGGATACCCCCACATAGACCGTTGACCAAGGCTGGACTGCAACCTTTTACCTGGTGCTGTGAGACAGCAGTGCTATGATCACAATTTAAATCAATACAGATGAACCCTGCCCCTTGTCACATTGCTGTTTGTGGTGACCTACTGCCCAGAGAGGCATCCTGAGGTTCAGAAAGTGGCAATATAAATTCAGTCAACTCCAGCCCAGTTAATGTGGTTAACAACAACATCAATACCCCAGCAGTGTCATCATGTCCAAGGTGACTCCTGACTCTGATGGACAGTAACTGCAGAATCAGAGTCCTGCAGTGATGTGTGAACTCTACCCCACACGGAGCAGGGGGATGACCACTTCCCTGTGTGCACTCACTGGGCGCTCAGTCGTGTTGAGTCTCAGCAAATCCCTTGTCACACAGAGAGGGAAACAGCTCCTACCCAGTGTGAACCAGCTGGTGTCTCAGGGGGTCAGGATGAATCACTGAATCCCCTCTCGCACACTGAGCATCTGAATGGCCTCTCCCCTGTGTGGGCTCACTGGGGTCTCAGGGAGTCAGGATGAATCACTGAATCCCCTCTCACACACTGACCATCTGAATGGCCTCTCCCCTGTGTGGGCTCACTGGGGTCTCAGGGGGTCAGGATGAATCACTGAATCCCCTCTCACACCCTGACCATCTGAATGGCCTCTCCCCTGTGTGGGCTCACTGGGGTCTCAGCAGGTGGTGCATTTGAGTGAATCTCTCCCCACATTGGGATCAAGTGAATGGTCATTCTCCAGAGTGAGCTCGCTGGTGTTTCAGCAGATCAGACGACTGAGTGAATCCTTTCCCACACATGGAGCAGGTGAAGGATCTAATCCATTGTGCCCCCTCTGGTGCCTCAGCAGATTGTAAGATCGAGTAAATCCCTTCCCATACGTAAGGCAGGTGAACAGCCTCTCCCCAGTGTGACTGTGTCAGTGAGTGTCCCACTGGGAGGGGTAAGTAAATTTCTTCCCACAGTCCCCACATTTACACAGCTTCACCCTGGTCCCGTTACATTGGTGTCTTCCCAGATCACATGACTGGTTAAATATTCGACCAGCTGCCTCACATGGGAATGATTTCTCTGAGCTAGGAATGCTGCTTTCCCCTTTTTATATTACTGATAAGGATCAGGCTTTGCAGAATTGGACGACTCTGCAGTTGATGTGATGTTAAAGCTGAGTTTTCCATCTGTGAACTCTCTCTGTCTGTGAAACAAGTTTTTCCCTATCATTACTACAAATGCCAACACCAGCTCTCCCTTCAGCTCTCCTGAATGTCTAAATTTAGACTAATGCAAAGACCTCAGGAATGTGTTTTGCTCTCATTTGTTTCTGAAAGTAAATTGGAGCCATTTTGAATAAATTTATACACTTTACCAGCAGAACGCATGCCTACTCTGTCATTTACGATTTGTAACCCATGGGAAATTTGTTACCATCTTCGATGACCGTTATAATGCTCTGCCCACTTCTCTGGAGCCAGGATAAGTCAATTCTAACAATTACCAATAGATTGTATCTGAACAGAATGTCCCCACAACAGTAGGCACTCTGACACTCAGTGCCCATCATTTAAGTTCTTTTTCTTAAACCCCTCATGTGTCTGGCAATCTGGCAATACAATTGGAGATATTTTATACAGTTCCAGTCCTTGAAGCAGCCAGTAACATGCCATAGTGACTTGAATTCTAACAGCAGCATTGCCTTGGCAGGAGAGATTGAGGAGAATGAAGCTGTCTTCTCTGGACGATCTAAACATGAAACACTTCAAATGAACAAAATTCTTAAAGAGATCAATATGGTAGACACAGCAAGGATGTGTGCCCTGGCTGGTGTGTCTGGAATGAAGTAAGTACTAACTGGTATCTTTACCCAGCATCCCCTTTAGCTGCATAAATGTTTAAGATTTATTTGCTGCTCTAATTCCACTGTCTTGATCACTCCCCTTTGTAACTTCTGTAATGTTGGCAGCCGTGCAAATTGATAACATTTGATTCAATCCATCCCAAAACCTCTCTGTATCTGTGTCTCACTTTTGTTCACTGAGACCCTCATTCAATCTGACCTCTTTACAAACCCTGCCCTGATATTTCCTTAGAGGGCTCAGAATAAAATGTTCACAGAATTGTTAATGCAGAAAGGAGGCTGCTTAACTCATCAGCTCTCCAAAGGTAAGAGAGCTGAGAGGTAAATAAGAGGGGTGTGTGGGGTTGGTGGGATGGGAACTCGGAAGGCCATAGGTCGATGTAGATGGGAGGTAATGATGAGAGTTTGGAGTGGATAATTGGGATGGAAGATGGAGAGGTGGGACAGTTCAAGAGGCAGTGTCGAGTTGGAGGGTTGGATCTGAGAGAAGGTGGGGGGAGGGGAGATGAGCAAATCTTAATGTCATGTGGTTGAAGGGTCCCAAGATGGAAGATAAGGTGTTATTCCTCCAGGCGTCGAGCGGCTGGGATTTGGCAATGGAGGCAGCCCAGAACCTGCATGTCCTTGGTGGAGTGGAAGAGGGCGTTGAAGTGGTCGGCCACAGGGTGGTGGAGTTGTTTGGTGCATGTGTTCCAGAAATTTCTCTGAATCAAGGTGGCGTCCTGACTCCCCAATGTAGAGGAGACAACATCGAGAGCAAAGGATAAAATAGGTGAGGTGTCTGGACGTGCAGGGATTCTCTGCTGGATGTGGGAGGATTCTTTGGTGTCATGATTGACGTGAGGGGAAGGTGTGGGCACAGGTTTTACACCTCTTGAACTGGCAAGCAAAGGTGCTGGGAGTGGAGGGTGAGTTGTCGCAGAGGAAATGGTCTTTGTGGAATGCTGAAATGGGTGGGAAGGGAAATATATCTCTGATGATGCGGTCTGATTGTAGGTGGTGGAACTGGCAGAGGATGATGTGTTGTATCTGGGTGGAAGTTGAGGACTGGGGGGTTCTAACCTTGTTGCTGTTGGAGGTGTGGGGTATAAGAGTAGAGGTGCAGGAAGTGGAGGAGATACACTGGAGGGCATTGTTGACCACATGGGAGGGGAAATTGTGAATCCTTGAAAGAGGAGGCAATTTGGTATGTTTTTGGAGGGTTCTGCCAGCTTGCATCAAGTTTCACTGGAACACTGCAGTAAGCTTGAGATAGAGATGTTGGCCAGGGAACAGGCTCGTGTGTTAAAGTGGCAGGCAACTGGAAGCTCAGGGTCTTTTTTGCAGCAGAACGTAGATCATCAGCCACCATTTCCACCACCTCCACTGAGATGCTGCCAGACACAGGTTCCTGTCCCCTCCATTAACAGCGATGTACCCTCCCAGCAAGATCATTATCCACTCTTTTGTCTTTCCAAATGTTCCTGTCTCTCTTTGCACTCCATCTTAAACTATTATTTACTCTTTATCCCCTATCTCCTGCAGTCCAAAGATATGCAGGTTCGGTAAATTGGCCCAGCTACATTTCCCGGAGTGTTCTGGGATGCATAGTTTAAGTGCATTAGTCAGGGGAAATGTAGAGTAATAGGGTCGTGGAATGGGTTTGGGTGGGAAGATCATCGGAGCCTGGGTGTGAGCTTGTTTGGCTGATGGCCCTGTTTCCACATGGGAGCTGGGAAAATTTAGAATTCCTACAATCGGATCTAAGGAAGGGTCACAGGTACCAGAATGACCCTTGGTGTGTGAAGGAGGTGGAAACGGGAAACGGGAAGTGGCAGCGGAAACCGAATGAAATGTATCAGTTTAGACTGGGAGGGGTTTAATTACACTCTGTCCAGGTCGCTAGTCCTGAATTAGAAACTCCTGCTCCCACGTTTGCAGCAAATGGGAAAATGTCTGCGAACCTCAGGCAATGATAGGACCTGGGTTATGGCCACCACCTTTATTGGGGGCAAGGTACAGCGAGGCGCATGGACATGTCCTAATCCTGGGTGGGGGCGGGGCGATTTGAAGAGGAGCATTTACACATCAAACACATACCAGGGAAATATTTGTCTTTAATCTTCATCTTGCACTGACTGTGAGCTTTGTCTTGTGAATTTTTTTTTATCAGATATTAATTGAGAATAATTGAGACCGGGATCTCAAAAGCATGTTTCTACAGTCAGCGGAGTCATCAGGATCTGAATATCATTGGCATTTAACTGTGGAACGAGAAAGGTTTGTCTGTTCTGTCTGTCGAAAAGTAGCTCATATTTTTAGGTAAAAACAATGTCCTGTGGCCCAACATTTCAACTCCCCTCCCACTCAGCAAGGACATGGAGGTCCTTCACCGCCGCTCCCTCACCACCCGACGCCTGGAGGAAGAACGCCTCATCTTCCGCCTTTGAACACTTCAACCCCAGGCCATCAACGTAGACTTCACCAGTTTCCTCATTTCCCCTTCCCCCACCTCACCCCAGTTCCAAACTTCCAGCTCAGCATTGTCCCCATGACTTGTCCTACCTGCCTATCTTCCTTTCCACCTATCCATTCCACACTCCTCTCTGACCCATCACCTTCATCATCACCCTACTCACCTATTGTACTCTTTTTACGTTCTCCCCACCCCCACCCTCCTCTCATTTATCTCTCCACGCTGCAGGCACCCTGTCTCTATTCCCGATGAAGGGCTTTTGCCCGAAACGTCGATTTTACTGCTTCTCGGATGCTGCCTGAACTGCTGTGCTTTTCCAGAACCACCCTATTCCAGACTCTCATATTTTTGTAACGCAAATAGCAGAAACATGTACAAATTCATGGTTGGTTCACCCTTGGGGTATGTGCTCTGTTCTGGGCCTTGCAGCCCAGGAAGAAGATATTGGTCTGAGAGGGAACATAGATTTATCCAAACTACACCTCGACTCTTTGCAGGAACTGTCATGTTTAGACCCAGTCAACCACTTCATGACTTTCCCCTGTGAACTCCTTACTTTCAATTCCCTGTAAATTTCCCATTAAAATTTCTTATGGACTCAAATTCCAGTAACTTTTCAGGTGGAATTTTCCAGATTTTGACAATTATCTGTTCATCCAGAAATTGCTGAAGGCCATGTTGACGCTGAGTGCTGCTTGGCTCAATGAGAGTGTTTTGCAGTTGGGTGAAAACAGAGGGAGATGAGACAGGGAGAAGGTGGCGCTGAAACTCAGTTTTAGTTCAGGCCATTCAGATTTTCGCATGGTCCCAATGGGAACAGCCAATTTGTAAGCGACACTGCGGAGTATCTGTTAACAGTTTTAAAAGTATAATATATCAGCTTAAGTAAAGATTGGGGCTATTGATTACAATGGACATGTTTGAAGTGAAGGAAGGTTGAAAGCTCTTTTAAATTCTCTTAATGGGAGTAACTAGCTGAATCTAGAGAGACATTGAGACAGGACCCCTCAGACCCGTGGCGGGCTCCTCTTGTACAATGTGGGAAATAAGGTTACTTCTAGTGTCCCTGATGGCTATGTGTGTAGGAAGTGTGTCCATCTGCGCAACTGGGAAACTGCTTTTCAGACCTGGAGCTGTGAGTGGACTCACTGTGGACCATCTATGATACTGAGAATATTATGGACAGCACGTTTAGTGAGTTTGTCACACTGCAGGTGAGGGTTACACAGGCACAAAGGGAATGGGTGACCATCACATCAAGTTAAAGGCTCAGCAAGGGAGTGCAGGAGTCCCCATTGATCATCCCATTCTCAAACAGACACTGTATACCGGTTGGAATTCTGTTGGGGGTGAATGGGTGGGGTGGCCTCTCGGGGAAATCAGCAACAGCCAGGGTCATGACACCACAGATAGCTCTGCTGCACCGAACAGGAGGAAAGACAGTTGCAGGGCTATAGTGACATGGGATCAATGGTCAGAGTAAGGGCAGGTATTTCTGTGGCCACAGGCATGAATCAAGGATGGCATGTTACCTCCCTGGTGCTCGGATCTGTAATAGCATGGAGTGGCTACATTGAGTTCTGCAGCTGGAGGGTAAATAACCCATGGTTGTGGAACACACAGAAATCAACGACATTGTGAAACAAAGGGATGAGGGCTGAAATATGTATAAAGGAAGACCAGAGATATATTAAAATGTAAAGTAATAATGTCAGATTTACACCCAGTGCCATGTGCTAGTGAGAGCAGGAATAAGAGGATAGATCAGCTGGATGTGTGGCTGGAGAAATGGCGTACCAGAGAAGGGTTTAGATTTTCCAGGCACTGCGACCGTTTCTGGGCGAGGTGAGACTTGTACCAGCCTGACTGGTTACCCCTGGGCAGGGCTGGGAGAAATCTCCTGGTGGGGTGATTGCCAGTTCCATTGGTGAGATTGTAACTAGTCTGGCAGGGGGTTGGGTCTAAAGAGTGGCTTAGATGGGTCAGATTCAGGTCAGGGAATGGGAGATAGAGTATTCGTGATGCAGGCATCAGCTCAGAAAGACAAAGGAAAGGAGAATTAAACGAGGATTGAGTCCTCTTCATCCATCAGTCCTGCCATCCCAGGGGTGAGAGTCAACAAAATATGAAGCCTTTTAAATGTCTATGACTCTAAATGCCTCAGCAAAATCGTGGAAATCTGAAATAAAAACAAAAAAAAATTGCTGGAGATCCTCAGCAGGTCTGGCAGCATCTGGAATGGTGATAGTTGCAGGAAACATTGCAGTTTTGAAGACGTTGTGTAATATCATCCCATAACGTCCACTACTCCAGGCAAAATGTCCTCTGCCTCTCCTTATAGGTCACATGTTTCAATACTGGCAGCACCCTTATAAATCTTTTCTGGACTTTTTCAGGTTTCCCAACATCTTTCCTATAGCAGGGAGAAAAGAATGTAAAGCAGTCTGGGCATTCCAAAAGTGGCTGAGCTGATAAACTGTACAACCGAAACATGATCTCCCAACTCCTATACTCAATGCAATGCCCAATAACAGCTAGCATACCAAACACCACCTTCACTGACCTGTCTACCTTCAGCCCCACTTTCAAGGCACTATCAAACTACTCTGCACAGTGTATTTGTTCAGCAACACTTCCCAGGAACTTGTTATTATGGCGCTGTTTCCTATCTTCCTGAAATCAGGGAGACTAGAATTGAATGTAGTATTCTAAAACTGGCCTCACCAATGCCCTGTACAGCCACAACGTGACCTCCTGACTCTTATACTCAATGACAGAATCCATACAGTGTGGAAGCAGCCCATTCAGCCCATGAGACCTTACCAACCATCGGAATAGCATCCCACCTGAACCATGTGACCCAGCATTACCCACAGTTAATCCACCTAACCTGCACCTCTTTGGATTGTTTGAGGAAACCAGAGCGCCCAGAGGATGCCCGTGCAAACACACAGAGGGAGAATGTGTCAACACGACAGAGTGGAATCGAACCCAGGTCCCTTTATTGATGAGTGCACAGACCAATAAAGGTCAGCGTCCCAAATGCAGTCTTCAGTACCCAGTCTCCCTGAAACTCGACTTTCCAGGAACTATGCAGTTCTGAACTCTTCAGAGGGATTGAAAGTGAGAAGTAGAAAACAGGAGCAGGGTTGAGTTGCAGATCTATAAAATAACTCTGTTCCCCCCCTCTCTGTTTCCCTCCCCCTCTGTTCCACTCCCCGTTCTCTGATTCTCCCCAACTCTGCCTGTCCTCCCCTGCCCCCATCTCTGTCCTCACCTGTGCCACCCCTCTCAATCCCCACATCTTCTCTTTCCCCCCCACCCTCAGCCCAACCTCTCTGCCTACTCTCCCCTCCCTCTCACCTAGTTCTGTATACCCCAACCACAGGGGAAGGACCTTGTCTATTTGCCCTACCCATGACCGGCTGATTTTATAAATCTCTATCGGCTCACCCCTCAGCCTCTGACGCTGCAGGGAAAACACCCTATCCAACACTGGCAACATCCTTGTAATTCTTTTCTGACCCCTTTCAAGTTTGAGAACAACCTTCCGATAAGAAGGAGACCAGAATTACTGGAATATTTCAAAAGTTGCCTAATCAATGTCCTGTACAGCCACAATATGAAATCCCAACGCCTATACTACATTCTCTGACCAATAAAGGAAAGCATACCAACTGCCTTCTTCACTATCCTATCCACCTGTGACTCTGCTTTCGAGGAACTATGAAACTGCAATCCAAGGTCTCTTTGTTTCACAACACTCCCCAGGAACTTACTATTAACTGCAAAAGTCCTGCTAAGGTTTGCTTTCCTAAAATGCAGCATCTCACATTTTTCTAAACTGAATGCCTCAGCCCATTCGCCCATCTGATCCAGATCCTGTTGTACACCGAGGTAATCTTTTTCACTGTCCACTACATTGCCAATTTTGGTGTCATCTGCAAACATGCTAATACATCTTATGTTCTCATCCAAATCATTGATATAAATGGCAAACAGTAGTGGATTCAGCACCGATCTTTGTGACATTCCATTGGTCACAGGCAGCCAGCCTGAAAAGCATCACTCCACCACCACTCTCTGTCTTCGACCTTTGAGCCAGTTCGATATTCAAATGGTTAGTTCTCCCAGTATTCCATGAGATCTAACCTTGGGAACCAATCTCCCATGAGGAACCTTGTTGAACGCCTTACTGAAATCAATGAAGATCATGTTCACCGCTCTGCCCTCATCAATCCGCTTTGTTACTTCTTCAGTAAATTCAGTCCAGTTCATGAGACATGATTTCCCATGCGCAAGGCTGTTATTGATATCCAGGACTTAACTCTGTACATTGGGGTCTGCGTCGCCCAGTTAAAGGAGTTAATATTCTGGATAACATTCACGTACACCAGCTTTGTGTTTGTGACTGCGTGTTGAGTCTTGTTAATAACACCAACACAGGTGAGTTCCTTTTGAAAGGCAGTCCCTATATCCCTAACCCCCTCCCACCTGCTCTGTCTCCTCCATCCCCACCGTAGACAGTAAGTACGAGGAGCTCATGGAGTTCCCATGTGGGCGAGGTTGAGAAAATCTTCCTTTCTTTCCACTAGCCCACCATGAAATGGTGGTAGTGTCCTTTCCTCTGGACCAAGAGGATCGGGATCAGGGTTTGGTAACAGCGGCTTTGAGGAGGATGATTAGAAAACATGCCCAAGCCACCAGGCCATACTGTCTCCCAACTGTCCCTGCCTGAGTCTCCAAACAGAACCTTCCTGTAGTTTCTCTCCTGTCAGACTCTCCCATTGCTCAGTTTATCCAGGATCCCCTCCTGCTGCTGCACTGATCCTGTCCCTCACTGACCTGTCCATCCCCCAGTGTCCTCCACATTCAGTCATTGTTTACAATCCCATTGTCCCAGTCCTCCAGCCCCGCCCCCTCCACCCTATTGGGCAGCAGCTGATATCAATCCTCCAGGCTCCTGTGTGATCGAGAGCATGTTCCGTAGGAAGGGAGATCAGTGCACGGGCGCAGTACTGGCCAGTTGTTGGCTTATGTGCAGGGCGGGTCAGTGCCAGGGAGGGAGGCTGTGGATGTGTGGGATTAATCTGTCATTAGCAGCTCCCTTCCTTCTTTCCACTGAGGACACGACCCAGGCGAATAGCCCTTTGTCTGATATCCTGACGATTGGTCAAAGTCTCAATGGGGGAGCATTTTGCAGCAAGTTGTCAGAACTCTTATGAATAGTCAGGATTGTTATGGAAAATGACAAGGATGGGCTTCTAATTAGAGTTCTAATTTGGTTAATTTTAGTTCAATCAGATATGATTTGGCCAGTGTGTGCAGAATGGTTCTCATTAGAGAATGGGTGTTCTGGGAGATGGGGGGAGGATTCACCAACACCCTGGAAGCTCCAAGTCAAACTCATTGATTTGGTTCTTAGTCTGCAGACAGCAGCTCGGAAACTGAATTCAAGGCGAGGAGAGAGATTGTGAGAACTGGGTGTGGAGGAAAGGAGGGATGAGATTGGTTTGGATTTCAGTTAACAAGAGAGAGAAATTGTGAGACTGAGATTTAAAGCTTTGGGGGAACAAGGAATCTACAATTTAATACTATCATTGTCTTATAAAGTTCCATCCTGTATTAACAATGGTGACTTGTTTTTTTTTTCTGTTGTAGGGTACGGAAAGAGTGGATTTGCAGATGAGAAATTCCAATTGAACTTCATGTTCAGATCTGATAGTTACTTGATCTGTGCCGATCTGAATATCATTGGCCTTTTCATCCGGAAGGAAAGTTGTGCATTCTGTCCGTGGGCGAATATTTCAAATCTCAGTGTGACTGCAAAAGTACTGAGACACAGCCAAATCCATGTTAGAGTGCTTTGTGGCTTTGAATGGAGGCTGGTTGTCAGGATTATCTCCGTGGCAACGGCAGTTTAAAAAGTCTAGTTCAATTCAGCACTTTGTGTTTAAACAACACACCCCTCCCCAACACCTCCGTGGCTCAGTCAAGTACTTGACAGGTGCTTCAGTTTCGGAGGGGTTGTCTGTCAGGATTCTCATGTGGAGGAGCCGGTGTTGGAATGGGGTGGACAAAGTTAAATTTCACATGACACTAGGTTATAGTCCAACAGGTATATTAGGAAGCACTAGGTTTCCAAGCACAATGTAATTTTTAACTTTATCAGGTTCATCTCTATGCTGACAGACTTCTTCAGATAAGTACTTCAACAATTAAATAGGCCATATGTTCCCCATGCAATAGGTTCCCTCGAGCAGTGTAAACTGCTATTCTTGCCCTGGAGATAGCTGCTCATTTGTAGACCCAGTCAAAATCCCATCAAGCTTTTTGTTGATCTTTAAAGCTTTTCTAATCTCCTAGTTTCTCCTTGGTCTTTGCCAATTTGTATGCCTTCTATTTCAATTTGATACACTACCTTATTTCCTTTGACACAAATGGCAGATTACTGCTTTTCCTACAGTCCTTCCTTTTCACTAATATATATAATTTTTCTGTGCACTTTGAAAAATTACTGCCTCATCCTGTTGTAGTCTACTTTGTTTAAGCACAGGATCTTGGGATTGGACTTAATCTTCCAGTTTGCCATCTGTGTTATAAATTCAACCAGACTTCTCACATATTCTTAAAGTGCCTCTTTGGATTCATCCTAATCTTCTCAGCCAAGGTTCTTTCATGTCCACTTTGTCGCCCTCCTGATTTCCTTCAAAGGTAAACTCCTATATCCCTATTGTGCGCCAGGGACTCCCTTGATCCTAGTTGCCTGTGCCTGAGCCACGCATCCCTCTTTTTTCCAGTCAATGCCTAAATATCTCTTGTCATCCTAGGTTCCCCATTCCTGCCAACCTTGCCCTTCACCGTCACAGGAACATATAGACCTTGAACTCTAGCTATCTCACGTTTAAAGGCTTCCCACTAGCCAGCGGGCCATTTACCTGCAAACAAATTACTCCAGTCGACCCCTGCAAGATCCTGTCCAATCCCATCAACATTCCCCTTGTCCCAATTTAGAACTTGAACCTGTGGACCAGCTTTGTCCCTCTCCATAGTTATTTGAAAATTAATAGGACGATGGTCACTGGTCCCAAAGTGCTCCCCCACTGTCACCTCAGTCGCCTGTCCTGCTCTGTGTCTCAAGAGTTGTTCGAGTTTTGCCCCTTCCCAAGTAGGAGCCTCTACATACTGCTGGAGGAAACTGTCCTGAATTCACTTATCGGATTCCACTCCATCAAATCCCTTCACGCTCTGACAATCTCAGTCTGTTACAAAAATTAAAATCCACTCTTATGACAACCATATTGCTCCTGCATGTCTCCCTTCTCCCTGCATATTTGTTACTCAAATTCACGTTGACTATTTGGAGGCCGGTAGTACAACTCCGGTGACATCATCATCCACTTCCTACTTCTTAGCTCCACCCGCGAAGCCTCACTGGATGATTGGTCAATTATTTTATCTCTGATTACTGCTGTGATAATCCCATTAATCAGAAATTCAACTCCTCCTCCCCTCCTTCCACCATCCCTGTCCCGCCTAAAACACCTGTATCTGATGCGTGAAGCTGCCAATCCTGACCCTCGCTTAGCCATGTTTCCACAAAGGCTATATTACCCCAATCCCATGTTCCTATCCACGCCATTAGTTTATTGGTCTTACCTGCCAACCCTCTTGCACAGAAATAAAAGTAGTTTAATCCAACAGGCATTCCTTACTCCTTATCATGTTCCAGCCTGACCTGTCTCTTCACTTTATTGTTTCTGATTACTGTATCTCCTACCAGCCTCGTTCTTGCCTCCCTGATCATGACGGCATTGCTCCTCGCCAATATAGTTTAAATCCTCCCTTGTAGCATGGACAAAATTCGCCAACAAGATACTGGTCCCCTTCCCAGTGCATGCACCACCTGTCCCTCCTGATCAGGTCAACTCTGTCACAGAAAAGACAACAATGTAAAAATCTGAATCTCTCTGCCCCCCCCACCCCCACACCAATTCTTTAGTTACTTATTTATCTGCCATATCCTCCTGTTCTTACTTTCATTAGCTCATTACAATGGAAGTAATCAGGAGATTACCACCGTCAAGGTCCTGGTTTTTAACTTTTCTCCCAGCTCTCACTAATCACTCTGTACGACCTCATTCCTACATCTACCCGTGTCATTTGTGCCAACGTGCATAATGATTTCTGGCTGCTTCCCCCTCCCCCTTGAGAATGTTCTGCAGCCGCTCGGAGACATCCTGGACCCTGGCACCTGGGCGGTAACTCAACATTCTGGATTCCCATTTGAGGCCACAGAATCTCCGATCTGTCCCTCTAACAATCGACTCTCCTATCTCTAATGTCCTGTTAACTGTTACCCTTTCCAACTGTGCCCCAGAGTCAATGGTAGTGCCACCAACCTGGCTACTGCTGCTTTCCCCTGGAATGTATTTCCCCTGAACAGTATCTAAAACGGTGTACTTGTTTTCGCGGGGAATTGCCACAGGGGATTCCTGCATTCTCTGCCTATTCCGTTCGCCATTCCAGATGGTCGCCAACTTCCTCTCTGTCTTGAACACAACAGGGAGCAAGGACTCCTGTTGGATTAAATTGCCCTTATTTAAATGCAACAGGACAGATAGGTAAGCCTGATGTACACATAGCATGGATCTTAACGCGGGACTGGGATATTATAGTCATTTCAGAAGCATGATTGGGGCGAGTCTTGGGTGTGACCACAACACGAAAGCTCTTATCTATGAAGTTCTCAATATCTCAGATGATCCTGAGTGCATCCAGCTCCAGCTCCTGAACACGGTCTCCCAGGAGTTGCAGCTGGGTGCATTTTCCACACGTGTAGTTACCAGGGACTGTGGGAATTTCTCTGAGCTCCCCACATCCCGTAGGAGGAACGTTCAACAGTCCTAACTGCCATCTCCATTGCTGCAAGACTAAAGTTGAAAGGACTTCATTTGAGCTTGCCTGTAGTTTTCGTTGAGCTGCTGCTGTCCAAAACCTCTTGAGCCAAACATTACGACTGACTCTGCTACCAACCGCATGTCTCTCTACCCCTTCACATTTAGTTTTGGTTTGGGAAGGAGGGAGACACTGCGGTGATGTAGCACTTGGGCATTAAGCACTCCTTGACACCTGGCCACTGACGACCTGCTCTCCATCCAAGATCACTGATTGGCCTTGGAATATGTGTTACGGAGATTTTCCTTCTGGTAGTGCTAACTGCGCTGATGCTAATCTTCACCCCGACAGCCAATCTGCGTTGTCACAGTTCCTTGGTCCTTTCTGTTTAAGAGTACTGCATTTATTAATTCCTTGAATCCGTCGACTGCATTCCAAACTGTGACCCACTCCACAGCGAGAGAGGTAGATGTTCCAGTCAATACAAGGCTATTGTAAAAATGATACAATTCGACATAGGGACAACAATATGTCTATTCGCTCACTGAGTCTGCTTTTCCACTCAATTAGGTGAGATCGATTTTGATAATCCCCCATTGCACTTGTCTATATTTTCCCCATAAACCTTGTATGAAAATCAGTCTGCCTCAATCCTAAAGAAATTTAATGAGCCAGCCTCAACAGCCCGAAGAATTTTCGAAAATGATTTCCCTCTCACTGATGTGAGACTTGGTGGTCTTAAAACCCATGTGGTATTTCTAGCACTCTGTTTGAAAGTTGTATCCAATATTAGATATTATCCTGTCCTATCACACCTTCTCTGTGGCCAGACGCAAAACAGAAATGAAAAATTAAGTGACTGTAATCTCCTCACGTCACCCTAAGATACAGCTCATCCAGGTCTGTGCATTTGTCTACTCTCTCTATCCTGCAAAAACTTCCAATTCTTTGTCAGCTTCTGTATCAGTTCACTCGAGGATCACACGGTCACTCTCCTTGAATCCAGGAAGTCCTTCTTCAAACTGAAGATCGGAAGAAAGTCAGTGTTTAACATATTCTCTGGCTCCGTGCACTGGCTGCCCCCTTGGTCCCTAACACTCCCCATTCTCTCCCGCGTTATGCTCTTCCCCTTAATAACACGAAAGAATGTCTTTGAATTCTTGCTACTCTCTACCCTCGAATGTTTTAACTCCCCGCCACCACTTATGTTCTTCTACTGACTTTTTAAGTTTAGCCCTACACTTTCTGTATTCTTTTCGGACCTCCGTTAACCTGCTCACTTTGTAACTGTTTTAAGCTTCTTTTTCCTTTTTAATTCTGTTCGGAAATGTGTCGACACCCAAGGTTCTCTGGGCTTGTATTCCTAAAATTCATCTTCGGTGTAACATGCTGGGCCGACACTGTCATCTATTACATTTTGCTCAAGTGACCCCCTAACTCGCGCCCCACGCTGTTCTGCTACAGTTGCACCTAGAAGCATCTGCACTTTGGCCATAAAATCAGTCTCCCAAATGCAAAAAGCTTTTATTTTTCAAACATGTTTGGGTCTTTTCCTTAGCAAACTCAAGACATAGGAGTCACGGTCACTGGTCCTTTCATGCTCACCCCAATCCTGCCTGCAACAGCTGACTGGCTTCGTTCCCCACAGTGAGGCCCAGCACAGGCTCGCCCATTGTATCTGCTGCACGTCGACATAACAAGCTCCCAGGAATAAATTTCAAGGCATCAGTCCCCTCTTAAAAATCTTATCACTGTCCGAATGAATGTTTGGAATCGAAATGCCTGAATATAATGATCCTATTGTTGTATTAGCACACCTCAGTAAATTGGTTCTATATCAGCTCCTGTACTTTCTTTTGTTTGGGAGTCTATAATATATCCCCAGCGGTGTGTCTTCATGGTTTTGATCCTGAGCTCTAACCACCAAGCCTCATTAGATCATTCTTACTGCAGTAACTAACTCCACAATTAGTAATGCAACCCCACTTCCTCTTTTACCACCTCTCCTGTCGTGCCTATAGATCTTGTATCACAGGATATTGAGTTGTCAGCCCTGACCTCCCTCAAACACATCTCTGTGTTGGCAAAAATGTCACACTTCCCCATTTCACCTCATTCCATTATCACACCTGTTTTCCCGATAATATTCCCAGCATTAAGGTAAACAACATCCAGACTGGAATATAACAACTGGAATACTCTATAACGCGGAGTTCTTTAGTCATTCATTGTTTGTTCTCAAGCTGCCCAATTCATGAACCAAAACTGTAACTCTGGGAATGAATGAATATTTGTTGAATTGTAATTTCTCTTCTAATAAATGTATCCATCAAATGCAACTTTCCAGAAGTAAACAGTCAGGTCCACTTGCAATGGGTTTCTGCTGATTAATTCCCGTTCAGTGTGCAGAAGGGAGAGCTCTAAGTAATGGAGAAAGTGAGAACTGCAGGTACTGGGGATCAGAGTCGAAACGTGTGGCGCTGGCAAAGCACAGCCATTGGGGCAGCATCTGAGGAACAGGAGAGTCAAAGCTTTGGGCATCAGCAGTTCATCAGGATCTGCAGTTCTCGCTTTCTCCATTACTTAGTTCTGGAAAGTTGCATTTGATGAATGCAAAGGAGGATGAGAGATGACTTGATAGAGGTGTATAAGATGACGAGAGGCAAATATAGAGTGGATAGCCAGATACTTTTTCCCATGGTGCAAATATCTATCATGAGGGAGAAAAACCTAAAGGTAAGTGGAGGAAGGTTGAATGGAGATGTCAGAGGTAGGTTCCTTTCACAGAGAATGGTGGATGGTTGGAATGTACTGCTGGCAACTGTACTAGAGTCAGCTGGATTGGGGATATATTAAGAGACCATTGGATAGGCAATTGAATGATTGCATAATGAAGGGTATGTAGGTTTTTCTGATGTTAGAGTAGGATAAAGAGTCGGCAGGATGTCAAGGCCAAAGAGTCTGCGCTGTACTGTTCTATGTTTCACTCAGCATGTGGGTTCTTTTCAATTGTTGAATGTGTGAGGGAGTGATGTGTGTGAGATCAGGACGCTCTCTAGGGGCGTTAGGCCAAGATGTCCACTTCTGGGGTGCATTCTTACAATCACCTGAGTACCAGTACAATATGTGTGTGATGACCTACACCAGACAGAATCCGTCAAGTTCTGTTATTAAGGTGATTCTGGACTTGTCATTTGCTGCTGTGTTCTTCAGATAGATTTTGTTGGTTGACCCATGTATTAATTTTTGTCCATCAACAGAGATGTACAATTTTATTTGTATACTGGTGAATGTGAAGGTGACATTTATTGGACACGGTTTTGGAGCTTTCTTTGAGAGACACAATGTGCTGCACAACTTGTTAACGTCTTTACCCAGTGTCTGGTCCCGATAGCAGATGCTTGGAGTCTGGGAGGCAGGCCAGATATCATCACCATAATTAACTTGTGCGATGTGATTCTGACACTCCATGTCCATTCATCTGCCCCCAGTCAAGGCTCAGACCGAAGATGGAGTCGAAATAATTTGTTGTGAAATAATGTTTGAATGACTGCCCTGACCCAAGTGGAAGCTCTCTGGATTCATTTAAGAGCAGACAAATGTCTTACCCAGTATCACTGGCAGCTATGACTGAATTCAAATCTTATAAAGTCTATTTTCAATGTAGGTTATGATTGCAATCTGATCTGAAAAAAATCAGATATTTGCTATGTTCGTGAATTGTGATTCACAAAAGTGTGAAATATCATTATTCAACCAAAAAAATCACCTCTGAAAACAATTAGGTTGATGTTATATTTATGGAACTAACATATACTTCCCTGCCAACATTTTATGATACAAAAATAAAGATTGTATATTTTATTTAATACCGAACAAAGAACATGTTATCTGACTACAGTGGTGATCACAATTACATGCTTTTGCATACATGAACATCAAGTAACCACAAAAATACATCATCCTCTCTCACTAGTATTCTCACATACGGATAAAGAAGGACACCACTTCAACCGGGACACCACTTCAACCGGGACAACACATCCATCCTAGGACAAACCAAATAAAGGCACGCACGAGAATTCCTAGAATTCCTAGCATTTCAACCTGAACTCTATCAACAAAAACACCGAGTTAGACCTCAACTATCACCCCTGAGAAAAGGAGCAGGATGTGACTTCACCACAGGAAATAACATCACCACAGGAAATGACATCACCAACCCAAAGAAACTCAAACATATAAATAGAAAGCCAGAAGTTTCAGCGTTGGTTCCCCTGATGCCGACTGAAGATGAAGATTGTAAAACATCTCGAAATGGACCTCCCAGCTCAGCGAAGAAACCTACATCCAAAACTTCAACGTGAGCTACAAATCTTCTCAAAACTCGCTACAATTACGTACTCATTGTCAGTATTCAAATGAATACATCGTTGCTCCAACATTTGGAAAGTCGTTGGCTTCTGAATGATTGTATTTTTCAAGTGAGAAAACGATTGAACAGTCATATAGAAATTGTGTTCTTACATATTTATAAATAATCGATCAGTTTAATTTCTCACTAAATGTGCGAGCTTCAGTTCTTTACCAACAATTGAAAAATGACAATAATTCAATATGAACAGAGAATATTAGATTACGTAAACGATGTGTGTTATTAAATTGAAGTGAACAACAATTTGAAACCTTGAAATTTTCAGAATGAATGGTATTTAATGTGACATATGAAAAAGAATGAAGAACATACATCCGAGTGAGTGAACAGTCAGACATTTTCAAAAGAGTTTTGTGGCAAAGCAAAGGAAATATTTGTTTTATTTGTTGGGATACAAAATTTAAAATATTCATGTGCTGAGTAATAATTATACTTCATCATCAAGCTGAACTTGAAATACTTGCATTAAAAATGGTTATGCTGCAGCAAAATGATCAGATATTTGCCAGCATTTACAACTGGAAATAATCTGATACTGGCTTTTACTTGCATCTGTACATGATAGAGTACAGAACTTTAATGTACACAAGGGGGCTATTGGGCCAATGTGTATGCATCAGCTTGTGAAGTGTCTCCCAAATCCTCCCATTTGCTACCTCTCTCACTGTTGCCCTTTAATTTCGGAACGTTCAAATATATATCCAGTTCCCTCTTGAGTCTTCATTCACAAATCTCCCAGGTAGGGCGTTCCAAATCCTAACAACTCTCTCAATAAAGAGCTTTTGCCTTATCTCACTCCAAGGTCTTGTGCCGACAATCTTGAAACTGGATGCTGTAATGCCAGCTAAGAGAAACGAAGTATTCTTATTTTACCCTTTCTTTTCATAATTTTGATTACTGCAATAAGTTCACATCTTCGTCTGTTCTGATCAATCAGGAGTAATTTCATTACTCTAATTTCTCACATCCTACCTTTAACTAATTTCTTCATTCCACTGACCATTCTGATTATTTATAAGGTTCCAGGTATTCTTCTTCAAAGTAATGAAGGGTGTGTGTGTGTGTGTGAGAGAGAGAGAGAGAGAGAGAGAGAGAGAGAAAAAAAACCAATTCTCTGTCATGTCTGAATTACACCCAGTGCCTCGTATAAAAGAGGTAAGGATTAGGTAACGATTAACGTATGGTAAAAGAGCTAGTTCAGGGGCGACGGTTTCAGATTTCTGGATCATTGGGCCCTCTTCCAGGAGAGGTGGGGGCTTTAAGAAATGGAGAGATTGCATCTTAACTGGATGAGCACCAACATCCTAGTGGGGAGGTTTTCTCGTGCAAATTGGATGGATTTACACTAATAAACGAGGAGGCTGGGAAACAAAGCAGCAGGTCAGGAACGGAGCAGAATGTAGAGGTGAGTCGGACATCAGGCTCGGCCAGTCTCATGACCATGCAGCGAGCAGGAATCAAATCAGTCCAAAATCTGAGTTGGAGATTGGAATAAATGATAGAGATGTATGTCAGCGATTAACAAATGAAGATGGAATGTATGGGGTTTGTGAAGGAGTAAGGTGTGTGAGATCAGGAAGCTCGTACTCAAGAAACTATTAACGGGGAAAAATAAATCGAAAAAACCTCTTTTAAAATCCTTAGGCCTAAAAGCACACTGTATTTGGAATAAAATTGATGAGCTGGCAGTAGGTACTGAGATAAGTGGGTATGACCTGGTAAGGATGATTGTAACATGGTTCCAGGAAGATCAGGACTGGACAGTGAACTGTCCATGGGTACTCGGTATTCCGAAAGGATAGACATGAAGGTAAAGGAGGTGGAATTGGTGTATTGGTTAAGGATGATATCAAGACTATATTAAGAAATGATATTAGCACGAGGGAACAAATTAAAATCAGTCCAGGTGCAACTAAAAAGCAACTGAAGAAACCTCTTTGGAAGAGTAATTTCCAGCCACCGTCTCCCCAAAGTACTTCTGAGGTCGGAAATAATGGGGGGGAGGGGGGGGGTGGAACAGTCAAAGGCAGGACAGATGAAGAAATCTGGCAAATACTTAAGGGGATACTAAATACGTCTCAAGTAAAGTATATTTGTGAGACAAGAGGAATTGCATGACAGAGAAAAGTTATCCATGTCTAGATAAGGAATTCAATGACAGCATGAGGGCAAAAACTAGGGCAAATCATACTGCACAAGTTAGTCACGCTCGGAGGGATTGGGTAAGGCAGTGGCCTAGTGCATTATAGCTGAACTGCTCATCGAGATACCCCGATAATGTTCTGGGGAGCTGGATTCGAATCCTTCCATGGCAGACGGTGGAATTTGAATTCAAATTTTGTATTAACAAACTGATGGTGAACATGAATGGATTGTCAGGAGAAGCTCACCTGTTTCACTAATGTCCTATGGGGAAGGAAACTGCCATCCTTCGCTGGTCTGGCCGATATGTGATTCCAGACCCACATCAATGTAGATAACTCCTAACTGCCCTCTGGGAAATCAAGGATGGTCAATAAATACCGGCCTACGCAGCAATGCCCTCGTCTTGTGAATTAATGAAAACAAACAAAAAAATCAGCAAAGGGTTAACACAACATTAAAAGAAGCTATGACAGGAAATGAACGGAAACATAAATACTGATACCATTAGCTTTCACTAGTACATAAAAAAGAATCGCAGAGTGAAACTAAGTGATGGTTCTTTGCAGGATGAAACTGACAAGCTAACAATGAAAAACTCAAAAATGGCAGAGGTACAAAAGCAATGTTTTCTGTTTTCACAGACTACACTAAAAACTGTAGTTCCTACAGAGGAACGTTTTGGGATTACTGCTGTTTGTCATTTTAATAAATTACCTAGATGAGGGCATAAAATGATGTGTTAGTAAATTTAATGATGATACTAAGGTTGGTGAAGTGTGGTTCGTGCTGAAGGATGTAGCAGGTTACAGAGGGACATAGATAAGCTACAGAGCTGGGCTGAGACGTGGCAACTTCAGTTTAATGTGCAAGAGTGTGAGGTGATTCATTTTGGAAGTAGCAAAATGAATAAAGAGCATTGGGCCAATGGTAAGATTCTTGGCAGTGTCCATGAGCAGAGAGATCTCGGTGTCAATGTACGTAGATCACTCAATGTTGCCAATCTGTTTAATAGGCTTGTTAAGAAGGCGTAGAGTATGATAGCTTTTATTGGAAGAGGGATAGAATTTTGGAGCCACATGATCATACTGCAGGTGCACAAAACTCCGATGTTGCCGCACTTGGAGTACTGTATATTTCTGCTTGCTACATTACAGGAAGGACGTGGAACGTTTGGAAATGGTTCAAAAGAGATTTACAAGAATGTTGCCTGATTTTGAGAGAAGGTCTTATAAGAAAAGTCTGAGGTTGTTTCACTGTTTTCATTCGAGAGAAGAAGGATGAGAGCTGTCTGAATTGATCTATACAAGATAATCAGAGGGTTAGATAGGGTGGACAGTGTTATGAATTTTTAAGTGGACTATACCTTCAAGAGAGTTGAAAGGCTGGCCAGAATACTGGAAAAAAAAATGTAATATTTGGTCAAACAGCTAGCAGTATCTGGGTTGCTATGAGACAAATTCAAATTCAAATTCAGCCAATCAGTTTAAATAATGTGCCAAGATGCCAAATGCTAATCAAGTTTGTATTTAGTGTTTTTAAAATATTAAAACCAATGAAACAATCCAATCTTTTGGGGTATAAATATCAAACATTTTGAACAGTTGGTCAGAGCGGCAAAGAGCAGCAAGCCGCTAACAAGTCCAGCCTGGCAGCAGAAAGATCTGCTCTCTGACAGGGACCTTTATCAACCAAAGACCTGGGAAGGAGAATCCCCAAGAATAAGAAAAGAAGACAGGAATATGGAGAAGAATCGACAGCTGCCTCGTTTTGAAATAAGAATTTTTAAAAAATCTTCATCAGGATTTTTTGATCGGACTATTATTATCGAGGTGGAGGTATCCGTGTGCATATCAGTCTATTGGTGCGTAAAAACGGCGAACTTGCAAAATTTTGGGCAATACCATGATGACCTTTGAAAAGGTAAGGTGCTTTTCGGTGATTAAACAGAAGAACAAATGTCTGTGGGTAAGCAGTTTGCAGGTGCCCAAATTGACAGAATGGATCAAACCCGTTCAGTTAGCAGGCCCAAGCAGCATTTTTATCCAGGCAACAGTTTTAATGCTGCCAATTAACTTAAAACGGCACTTCGAGATTAAGGATCCATTTTAGCGTTAACAATATGAAACCAATCATAGAACAAGAATTTCTTGTGTCAAGGAGATATATATAACAGAGAGGCAATTGGACGGAGAGGGAGAGTCCACTGCTAGTTGAAAAAATGATGACAGGGAAGTGTCATCTGTGAAAGAAATATTGGGGTCTCACAAAAAATCTCCATGCTCTGCCTAAAAAGCTCTATCCATCAATAAAGGTACACATCACGCTGAGCAAATATTCTTGAAACCAGAAAACAACTGAGAAGGCATTTCAGACAGAGAAAGACGAGGGAATAAGATACAGAAATTTCAAGGCAGTCCATTCTGGATGAACTTTGAGAAACTAAGTTTTAATTTTTCTCTTAGTAATAATGGATTTATGAGTGGAATCCGCATTAGTGAAACCGCATATCAGGAAAATCTTGTTTTTTTTTCCGGAAAACGTAATTAGTTACAGACTAATCGTTCAGTTTGTTCGTGATTTGTTCACTGTTAAAGTTAGAATCATACAATACGTAGAGTAGGGAAACGATTTTATTTGAACAGATATTTCGAAGTCGCTGTATGTCAGAGAACAGAAAGAGATAATGGATGATTGTGACCTGTGTCCTACACTGAATCAGATTGTCTCTACAGGAACCTAATATTTTTATTGTGGGTCAGAGAACCACAGAATTAATAGAGCACAGACGGAAGCCATTCAGTCCTTCGTACATCCACGAGCTCTCCAACTACGCAATCAGAAAGCAGAGAGAGTTATTGGAGATAGACAGAGAGAGAGAGAGAGTGAGAGAGAATGAAATAGAAAGAAAGAATGTGAAGGGAGATGAACAGAGAGGAGAGAAAACGGAGTGACAGAGTGAGTGAGAAGTGAAGACGTGTGAATCGGGGATGAAATTAGATAGATCAGGAGACAGCATGAGGAGAAATAGACAGAAGATGGAAGCTTTATTTAAACATTTCCCCTGAGCCAAAAGCTCTTTGTTTGGGACCCATACCCTGTGAGCACCATGCTGATACTGGTTGTGATCCCAGATCATTTATCTCCTATAATATCACAGAGTTGAGTGGCTGACAGCTAAACAGAATCAAATAGACCAATTGACTGGCTCCAGAGAGAAGGTGGATTAATTTAAATAGACTGTGCCAATGGTAGCAGGAACTGATAACCCCCCTGAGACACTGTGCGAGTGACTGAGCCAGAGAATCTCAGTGAGGGGGATCACTGTCAGAGGGGAAATTAGCATCTCAGCTGTGGGTCAAGTAATGACTGAAAAGGTTTGCACCCCACTTCCATGGTTTAGTAATCCACATTTCACTTCATACAGCTCGATATCATGAGGGTATTTGAACAATCTTATCTCTTTGTACATTTCATATTTTGGTTTGTCGAGAAAATCATTTCGTCGCTGTATTTTATGTTGAATAAACGCATTTCATTTCTGGGGAAGAAAGGACCTGTCCTGATGGGACAGCCTTTATCAGATCCATGTTGGGACCAGAGTCCGAATGAATCGCTTAACTAGGGCGATAGACAGGGATGTAAATGGAATATGAGTGGGGGAACGGGAATCAGTTATAGGGGTAATTAGAAACCTGAATTAAAAGAGGAGGTAAAAGTGCAGAATTCAGGATAGATTATTAACATCTCCATCACAGACATAAATAGGATAGAGTATCTAGAAATGATTAACAAACAAACTTCTGGCACACTGGAATACGAATGACAATGAGAGGAGAGATGGTTATACAGGACTGACAGTGTTATATCTGAATGCAGGCAGTATGAGGAATAGGGAAAATGAATTCGTGACCCAGATCGAAATTGGCAGGCTTGACGTGATGGGCATCACGGAGACATGGCTGCAAGGGGATCAGGATTGGGAGCTAAATATTCAAGGATATGCGCCCTATCCAAAAGATAAGATGGTGGGCTGATGAGGTGGGGTTGCCTTATCAGTAAGAAATGAAAATAAATCAATAGCAAGAAATGACATAGGGTCAGATGGTGTAGCATCTGCATATGTAAAATTGAGGAAGCACAATGTTAAAGCAACCACAGTTGGAGTCTTATACAGGCCTCCAAACAGTAGTGAGTTGCTGGGCCATCAGATATATCAGGACATAGAAAAGATGTGTAGGAAAAGCAAGGTTACAGTGATCATGGGCGATGTCAACATTCAGGGGGACTGGGAAAATCAGATTGGTAGTGGATTGTAAGAAAAGAAATTCATGAAATGTCTACAAGATTTTCTTTGAGTTGCTTGTGGTGCAATCCACGAGGGAACAGGCAATACTGGTTTTAGTGATGTGCAGAGAGGCAGAATAGATAAGGGATCTTAAATTGAAGCAAGCCGTCGGAAGCAGCGATCATAACATGGTTGAATTTATACTGCAATTTGAGAGGCAGAAGATAGAATCAGAGGCAACAGTACTTCAGCTGAATAAAGGCAACTGCAGAGGCATAAGGGAGAAGTTGGGTAGAATTGACTGGGAGAGTAGCCTTGCAGAAAAGACAGTAGAACAGCAATGGCAGGAGGCTCTAAGGGTAATTTAGGAGACACAGCAGAGATACATTGCAAGGACAAAGAGGTATGGTACAGGGAGGATGAGGCAACCATGGCTGACGAGGGAAGTCAGGGATAGCATCAAAGCAAAGGAGAGAAGTATATAATGTGGTGAAGGGCAGTGTGAAACCATAGTATTTGGAAGCTTATAAAGACCAACAGAGGGCAACAAAAATGTTTCAGGAGGGAGAAAATTTAATAAGGAGGGAAGCTAGCCACTTTGATATATAAAGTGCAAAAGAGAGGCAAAAGTAGATATTGGAAATGATGCCAGAGAGGTCGTGGTGGGGAACAAAGGAATGGCTGAGGAACTTTGCGTCAGTCTTCACAGTGGAAGACAGGATTACTTTCCCAAAAAAATCAACAGAGTGAGGGGAAGAACGGAGTATGGTGGTCATCACCAAAGAGAACGGGTTAGAAAACTGAATAACCAGAATTCAGATAAATTATCTGGACCAGTTGGACTCACCCAAGCCTTGTAAGGGAGATAGCTGAAGGTGTAGTGCAAGCGTTAGTTGTGATCTTTCAGGAATGACTAGAATCAGGAAAGGGCAAAGTGGACTGGAAAATCTCTAACTTGACACCCCGTTTAACAAGAGAGTAAGGCAGAAGACAGAAAATTACAGACTGATTAACCTAACCTCAGTTGTGGGTAAGATTCTAAAATCCATCATGAAGGATGGGATTTCTGAATACTTGGATGGAGATGGTAAAATAGGGCAGAGTTAGCATGGTTTCATCAAGGGGCGGTCATACCTAACAAACATACTAGAATGTTTTGAGGAAGTACTGAGCAGGTTAGGAGAGCCAATGGATATTATTACCTACACCTCAAGACGTCCTTTGACAAATTGCTACACTGGAGGTTATTGGGAAAGGGGACCCATGGTGTCAGAGCCAATGTGCTAGCATCGATTGAAGCCAGCAGAGAGTAAGCGTAAAATGTGCCATCTCACGATGGCAGTCAGTGACAAGCATTGTTCCACAAGACTCAATGTTGGGAGCACCAAATTTCACATTATACAGCTAACGATCTAGATGAAGGAACAGAGGGCACTTTGGCTAATTTTTAGTATTAGAATCACTAGAGTGTGGAAACAGGCCTTTTGGCAAAATAAGTCCTACATCAACCCTCCAAAGAGTAATCCAAGCAGACCCATTTTCTGCTGACTAATAACGTAATATCTTGGCAATTTAACATACCCATTTCACCTAATCTGCACATGTTTGGACTGCAGCAGGAAACCAGAACACCCACAGGGAACTCATGCAGATATGGAGAGAAGGTGCAAATTCCTAACTGGCAGTCACCCGAAGTGGGAATAGAACCTGGGTCCCTGGTACTGTACTAACCACTAAGCCACCGTGCCACCCTCAGCCTGATGTACAGACAAAACAAAGATATGAAGAGGGTCAGGTAGCATCGAAGAGATGGAGAGCTTGCAGAAAGGTGCTCCACCGAATCTCCTCAACTTCCCAAGCCTCTGTACTTGAAGCACACCCTTCCTACCACAACAAGGATAGACCGCCATGGTCTTCAAATTCCATCCCACCAACCTCCAGATACAAGTTATCATCCTCCACTATTTCTGTCACCTCCAGTCAGACTTCACCACCAGAGATATATTTCGCTCCCCACCCCTATCAGCATTCTGCAGAGACGATTCCCTCCACCACACCCTCATTTGGTCCACGCCCCCAACTCCAACAAGCCATCATCCACTTCTGGCACCTCCACTTCCCATCCCAAGTTGTGCAAAACGCGCATACACCTCCCCCCTCACCTCCATCCAAGGCCCAAAGGATCCTTCTACTCCCCGTAGACATTGTACTGTGTCCATTGTTTCCTGTCTCCAGTACATTGAGGAGACAGGATGTCAACTTTTGGAACGTTTCAGGGAACATCTCTGGGACACACACACACACACACACACACACACACACACACACACACATACACACTCACACACACACACAAAGACCCCACCACCCCATGGCCGAATAATTCAACTCTCCCACCCAATCCGTCAAGGACATGTCAGTTCTGGGGCTGCTCCACTGCCAAACCCAAGTCACCCAACACCTGGAGGAACGACATCTCATCTTCCACCTTGGGACCGTGCAACCACATGTTGTCAATGTCAATTTCACCAGTTTCCTCATCTCACCTTCCTCCACCTTATCTCAGGTCTAACACTCCAACTTCGCACTGCCCCTTTGAACTGTCCAATCTGTCCATCTTCTCTGACATTCACGATCACAATCCACCTTGGTCTAACTATCGCCTTCCACGCTTCCATCCCCCCAGACTCACCGTCTCGTATATATCTTTCACCCCCCCTGCCACCCACCTTCCTCAATCCTGACGAAGAGCTTATGTCTGAAGTATTTCACCTCCTGCTCCTCGGATGTTGCCTGACCGGCTGTGCTTTTCTAGAACCACTCCTTTGGACTGTGATCTCTTGCGTCTGCAGTCCTCACCCTCGCCTGCAGAAAGATATGGGCAGTTTGGTAGATTGGGTAAAGAACTGGTCGATAGAGTACAGTGTGCAAAAGTGTGTGGTCGTGCTCTTTGGCAGAAAGACAAGAGGCATGGACTATTTTCAATATTAAGAGTAAAATCAGAAGCCTGAAGTGCAAAGAGACTTTGGAGTTCGAGTCCAGGAGTCTCTCAAGGTAGACTTGCAGGTTGTCAGTAGTAAGGAAGGCAAATGCAATGATGCTATTCATTTCAAAAGGGTTTGAATGTAAAAACAGGGATATGCTTCTGAGGCTGTATAAGGCTCTGGTCAGACTACATTTGGAGTATTTTGTGCAGTTTTGGGCCACGTATCTCAGGAACGATGCACTGACACTGGAGGATGTTCAGAGAAGATTCAGAGGAACGGTTCCAGGAATGAAAAGCTTAACATATGTGGAACATTTGAGGACTCTGGGTCAATATTTGATGGAGTTTAGAATGATTTGGGGCATCGAATTGAAACTTACCAAATACTGAATGACGTGGACAAAGAGGATGCTCGAACGATGTTTCTATTGATAGGAGAGACTAGGACTCGAGAGCCCAGCATAAAGGGAAGACCTTTTAGAACAGAGATAAGGAGAAACTTCTTCAGCCAGAGAGTCGGGATCTATGGAAGCTGTAGAGACCAGGTCATTAAGTATATTTAAGACTGAGATAGGTTCTTGATTGTCAAGGGGATCAAGGATTATGGGGAGAAAGCGGGAGAATGATGTTGAGAAGCTTAACAACTATGATCAAATGGCGGAGCAGACTCAATGGGCAGAAAGGCCAAATTTCTGCTCCTATATTTTCTGGTCTTAAGGTTAATGTTGGCTGTCCTCATCCCTCACTAGAGATGCGTCCTGAATCTGACCTTATGATTTATAAAGTGGCACGTTCTAATACTGATGACTGGCAATATCATTATCTCTCCCTCAGACGCAGCAGCCATTTCCTCCAATTCTCTCTGATTTCTGTCTCCTCCCCAATGCCATAATCACACAGTAATTGAAGTCCAATAAATGATACTTCATCAGAGTTCATTGACATCAATAACATCAACAGCATGACCCTCACTTGCCACTTCTGATCCTCGAATAACAATCTGAATTGTATTTGTCACGTACAATTCTCTGTTAACATATCCATGCAGTTTACCTGTTATAATCCATGTTTTCTTAAGCACATTTTCCCATCAGATTATGGATTATTAAAGTTCACTCATCAATATAATCACTGATCAATAATTTCAGGCTGTAAGTTTCCATTTATAAATTTATCACTGGTTTATGTTCCAACAATCGTCTGTCATTATTGTCATATCCAAGGAAGATTGAATGATTTTTGTCTGCCATTTCCAACATCCCTTCCCTCAGTCACTCCCACATATCCCATGCTGAATGCATAAATTTTAAACATTATTTTGAATTTTAATAAAATTAATATTGAATTCAAAGGGGTTAACTGGAGCTATTTGTTCACCGACTGTGATTATTGTCAATCTCTGTGGTTTCTAATTATCCCAGTGGTGGGTTTCCATTGTTAAACGATAAATAGGCTCTGTCAATGCATTATCCCATAGTGTGAGAGGCAGTATCACCGACAGCACTAGCAGGGATCAGCAGCTCCAAAGGGAAGGGAGGAGAGATTAGAATCTGAGAACATTACACCCTCGCCTGCAGAAAGATAAGGGCAGTTTGGGAGATTGGGTAAAGAACTGGTCGAATGTTCCAACAATGGATCAGAATCTGTGAACACTAGACTTGAATGTTCCTACAATGAACAGGAGTTTATCCTTAGGTCTTTACTTTCTTTCTCAGCCTTGGATATCATTAGCATGGCGTATCCAGGAAATCCTTTGGATTATTCAAGGTGGTTACTATCCCATTTTTGCAAGTCATTCTCTTTGACTGTTAAACTGGGTTGAACTGAATTTCTGCTCATGATATGTAAATTTTAGGAAATGGAAATCAATGTCTTTGGTTCCAATCAAAAATTCCTTTCCTTATAAAATATATAAAGCAAATTACTATTTACAAATTACTCACTGATATGCGAGAAGTAACTGGACTGTTCTCAAACTCCATAACCCTTTCTGTCCTGCACAAATTTGCATTTCCATATCCTCCCCACCCACCACTCCTGTCTAATACCACCATTATGATATCCTAGTCGCCTCCTCAGCCTCAGTGCAATTCCTGAATGAACCATCGTTTGTGCTTTTGTTAAATCCAATACAGCTGTTTCGTCAAGTCTCTTCAAACCACGTGCCAAAGACAAAATAATTGCACTTGAGATGTTTAACTTGTTCTCTGCACAGAATCTGTCAGATGTAAGACAGTGTATAGTACTCAAGTCAATGACGCTTAACCTACTGCCATCGAATAGTAATCCATTGACATCTCATGAAAGAAATTGATATAATTAAAACGAACCCATTATCATTTGTGAGAAAAAGCCCAAATGCTTGCCTCATGTCCTTATGAGAAGACAATGGGTCGTCCTTGCCTGGACAGGTCTCTGTGTGACTGCAATCCCACAGCAATGTAGTTTACTCTTTACTGTCCTGTGGAACAGCTGAACCAGCCACTCAGTTTTAGATTGCTATAACATGCTGGTCTGACCAGGGCTGCACACATCCCGTGAGGGAAGAGCAAATGGAAAGAGAGCTCCTCCCTCTGCTTGTTTACCATATTCCGACAGCTCATTTCCATTGGGGGAGGTGACCATTCCTTGTTTTAGGTGGATTCTATATCTTTGAAGTTCTTCACAAGAGTGACGTTCATCTCCATCTCTGGTGTTGGCTTTATTGATGTTGATGTACAGACGTAAGGAACTTGTAAATTTCACGTCAGTCTCAGGGCATAGAGAAGGAATGGCTTTTTCACACCACAGGAAAGAAACAGAGACGGAAAAGTGAGGGAATGGAATTATTGTGATCATCTCTGAGAGTGTTGTTGAGGCAGTATTTAGGGTATTGTGGGCAGATTTTCTCTCCTTTATAGGGAATGATCTCCTCGTCACAGAGAGAGTGTGGTAAGAGTGTCAACAGACTAATCACAGGGATCATGGGACCATGAGTAGTGAGTGAAGATTAATCTCTAGCGCTGTGAGAGAATAAGAGGTGATTGCATTGAAACTTGAGGGGAATGGACAATTAATCATTATGTTCTAAACAGACACTATGAACGTGATAAATTCCATAGTTTTTTTTTAACTCGGATTATAATTCTCGACAGTTTAAATCCCTCTGAGAAAGTTTCCCCCACTTCAGCCCCACTCTCCATGTCGATTGACAAAGACAGGTTCAGGCTTTGGATGCAGTGTCCCCGCATTCATACAGTGCATTTGGTATGTGATTCTGCACTGAACGGCATGTTATCCACAATCCCGACAGAAGCCACAATACCTTCAGTCTAAAACAGTTAACTATTCTCAACAGCTTCTGTCCTTGATGGAGAACATGGGTCTGTCTTCTCGGAGGTGGAAGAAGCCTCCTTGAGACATCGCACAAAATATTTGGCTTCTCTTTTCACTACCAGGATACCATGTTAAAATAGCACACCTTCCACATGCAATGGGGCCATCAGGAACATCATGGAGCCATCTCTGACCAGTCTCTGACTGCAGTCTCTGCTCCATTGCTTTCTCACGTTGGATCATCAATTACACCCTCCTATTCCTAAATAAGTCCTGGAGGAGATGAATGTTCTCGCCCTGGTCGCATGGAACACGTTTAATGGTCTGATTGGACTTTGAACGTTCCTGTTCAGCAGTTAGATGCACTGACCAGACTGCTTCATTTCCTGTAAAAAGGTAGAAGGATTAAATGGTTTGTCCCTCTTCTTGTTCATTCGTTTTGATGGACTGAATGACTCCCACATACCCATGTGCAACCACCTTGAGGTGCTGAATGAGCTCCTCTTTTAACTGTGGAAATGTGCAGTGTCTGGCCGTGCTGTTACATGAATGTTACCGACACTTTAATAGCACAAGCCTGAATATTGTCTATGTCTTGCTGCATATGGACACAAACCGGTTCAGAAGTTGACAGTGGACAACATGTTCTGAAAATTGCCTGATCTTCAGTGACCATCACAACTTCTGATCTTATGGTGGAGGAAAGGATTGATGCAGCAGCTGGAGCTGTTTGTGTTAAGGAAGCACCCCTAAGGATCTCCCGAAGTGATGTCCTGGAACTGAAAGGATTGATGTCAACAAACCAAGCATACCTTCTGTTTTGCTATGGATGACCCCAACCAGAGGAGATATTGTGGCTGATGCCCACTAAATTTAATGTAGTCAGCATTCCTTGATGTCATTCTGAGCCAACTCCTGCCTTGATGTAAGGGTCTGTCACTCTTAGCTGGGCTCCTGTGTTCACCTCTTTTGAACTCATCAGTAGGTTATTGTGTCTGTGTGGGGAGTGTTTTCTTCTCCCAGAGGGTAGTGAATGTCAGGAACTATCTGAAGTAGAGAGTCCAGGGAGCTAGATCACGGAAAGTATTTACAGAGCAGGTAGATTGGTTTTTGCTTACTATCATTGAGTTGAAGGGTGTGAAGAATTGGGAATTAAATGGAGTTGATGCGGACAGTGGATCAGCCATGATGGCACACAATGGCACAACATTTTTGACTGGCCGAATTACCTCATCCTGTTCCTTATGAGCTCATCTCCTGTAACTGGATAGTTAATGGTTGTAATTTTCCTGAATGTTGCAGTCAGAGAGAGCAAGGTATTTTGAGTATCATCTCTGAGCGATGACTGTGGGCTGTATTCACAGTGAATCTGGGTCCACTACATGACCAACAAATGAAACACAAGTTGCAGAGAGGAGGCTCTCTGTAAAGAGACCACAGGCATCTTTCGAACCCAGAGTGGATTTCCAATTAACATCTTCCAACCCACACCAAGCTGTGTGTGTCAGTCTGGAGGGACTGAATGATATCCTATGTAACTGTGGACCAGGTATTTGGGGAAAGTGACCTCCATCTGCTCCTCTGCTGGGCTGAATAGAACATTGGAACATTTGAGTGAGGAGCAGGAGTGGGTTGTTATCCACTTTGCCACTGCTGTACCAGGCACGAAGTTCGTGGCTGATCTGGTTGTGGTCTTAGAAGCACTTTTCTGTATGCACCATTTTCCTTCATCAATTCTCTGATCAATGCAAACACCTAGACATCACAAACTTCTGGGAAAGGGAATTCCCACTTGTACAGTTCTTTCAGAATTTCTCATTCGTGTTCCAACCAATGTTACATGGTCACTGATTCCTTTTGCAGTCACACTTCTCCACTGGTTACAACTAATTTCAAAGTTTAGTGATAAGGCCAATAATATTAATGTCAGCCTGGCTCATCTTCTCGAAAAATGTCACAAACACACAAACGTGCAGCTGCATGCACACACGAACACACACATTTTAAGACAAAACAGAAAAAAATGTAAACTTTCCAGAGTTTCATAATGGCTGAACTCGTAACAAATGGAAAGATAACAGAATGTCCCAAATGTTATTCTGTCCTCTGAAGATCTTCCGCTCACACAAGCTGCTGGTAATGAGATATCTCCCTGCAACAGTTGGATTTGATTCAATTCGCTTTGCATCAGATAGTGGAAAAATGCCAAAGACACTTTCATCAGGAAACCTCTACGATTGGTAAAGATGATGCAGGATTTTTTTTCTCTTGTCAGGCGGAACAAAATGAGAGAGAGAGAGAAAAGGGGCCACTAGGCTGCTGCTTCTGAGGCAGGTAACACTTTTCTCCCACCCTGTGCTAAAATATGCAATAATTACAACTGAACACCAAAAAAGACCGTGTGTGATTTCCTTGAACATGCTCTGGAATGGATGATAAGGTGCTATATGCAAATGCATCATTACTGCTGTTGTACATTGTGCATTTCCTTAGCAACAACAACAAAAAAATCAAAATCCCAGCTGTATAATTTGATGGGATGTTTACATGTGTCTGCATTATTTTAAGAAATCAGTTGATGTCTTCATTACATCTGCATTAAAATCAATTTTACGACAGAGTGTGAAGCCCTTCGTTGTGGTTCTGTTCGCCGAGCTGAGAATTTGTGTTGCGAACGTTTCATCCACTGTCTAGGTGACATCCTCAGTGCTTGGGAGCCTCCTGTGAAGCGCTTCTGTGATGTTTCCTCCGGCATTTATAGTGATTTTGTAATTCCCATGCAAGGACTGCACAAAACACTACATAGGACAAGCTGGAAAACAGCATCTATGAACATCAACTAGCCACGAAACGACACGACCAGCTATCTTTAGTAGCCACACATGCAGATGACAAGCAACATGAGATCAACTGAGACAACACTACTATTATAGGACAAGCCAAACAGAGAACAGCCAGGGAATTCCTAGAGGCATGGCACTCATCCACAGATTCAATCAATAAGCACATTGACCTGGACCGGGCCACTGCAGTGGACAGCTGGAACTGGCAACTGGAAGCGGCAGAGACAAACCACGACAAATGCCGGAGGAAATATCACAGAAACGTTTCACAGGAGGCTCCCAAGCACTGAGGATATCACCTAGACAGGGGACAAAACGTCTGCAACACAAATTCCCAGCTCGGCGAACAGAACCACAACAACGAGCAACCGAGCTACAAATCCTCTCGCAAGTTTTGAAGCCCTTCTGCTAATTTAAACCAGACCCACAGAAAGAAAATCGCCTTGCCTCATCGTCTGTAAACGTGTGTGAGACAAAGAACGACCAAATTCCACTTTCTATAGAAAACAATAACAGTTTATTCTTTAACTCGAAGAAAAAAAGAGAACATCGACTTTCCTGTGAATCTTCCTCTGTCGGTTTTCCGGGGTCTTTTCTTCGGTCTTCTGCTGCACAGATTTCATAGAAACAGATACCTTTCAGAGAGCGATTCTGCAGGCAGTCTGCATTTGTTCATGCTCTTTGCTGCTTTGACTAACTGTTCGAAATGCCCGATTTTATACCACAAAACATCAAATTGTCTCATTGGTTTTATATCATTAAAATTCAAATTCAATAATACTCAGCTCAGTTATTTGTTTCAGCCAAATGTTACTTTTAAAAAACTTTTCTGCACACTCTGTGCTTGTTAAGTTCTTGCCAACTTTCACACTCTTTAAAAGGTACAGTAGCCGCTATGCATTCATAATAATCAATACATTTTATTCTTAAAATGTATTTCGTAGTTTTAAACACCCTAACAAGCGAAAACATGTATCCAGCTGATTTTTCTCAAAATCGTGTATGGTTCAAAAAATATTTCGCATCCGATGCCTAAACTGATAATTCTTCATATCCCAGGAACGTGTGTTCAGGGAATAGGAGAGGTATATATCGGGGACGTTCCTGATGAAGGGCTGATGTCTGAAACATTGACTTTCCTGCCCCTCTGATGCTGCCTGACCTGCTGTGCTTTTCCAGTGCAACACAGTTCGACTCTGACCTCCAGCATCTACAGTCTCGCTGTCCAGGTGCAGCAAAATATTGCTACGACTAAACCCGATACCCTTTCCCAGAAACAACATAATTTCAAACCACTTGCTACATCTGCAGACTAACTTAATGGATCAGAGCAGAAGTTGGCCATTTGGCTGCACCATTCAGAATGCTCATGGCTGATCCAAGCGTGTCTGACCATCCGACTCCAGTCTGTTCCGAATAAACATTGACTCTCCTGTCCAGCAAAGGTCACTCGAGCTCAGCCTTGAATATCGTCATTAATCGCGTCTTTACTGCTCTCTGAGGAAAAAGGTAGCACGGATAGCACAACACTAAAGGGAAAGGAACGTCCATATTTCATTGCAGTGCCCGCTATTTTAAAACTGTGTTAATCTAACATCAAATTGTCACTTTTTTTGAAACAGAGAGACAGAATAATTAGGAATAGACATAGACGATACAGCCGTCTAAACGTGTCCAACATTACCACTGACTTATTCTCTGCTCCTGTCCCAGGAAGACAATAACACCACACGAGCATCACAAAAAGGGAGTAGAATTAGGTCATTCGGCCCATCGAGTCTGAATATCATTTAGTAATGGCTGAGAGGTTTCTCAACATCATTCTCCTGACTTCTCTCTGTAACCCTTGGTACCCTTATTCATTAAAAACCTATCTATCTCTGTCTTATCGACTCAAGTGTCTGTGTTTCTTTGTGTCTGTCTGTGTGCCGTCTGTTTGTTCATGTGTTTGTGTGCCTGTGTATTTGTGTGTAAACATTTGTTCTTCCGTGTATTAGCCTCTGCATTTTATCGGTTTAAGTCTGTTTGTGTGTGACAGTGTATATCTCTGTATACCTCTACGTGTGTGCGGGTCCATCTCAGTGCATGTGCTGTAAGTGTTCGTATATTGGGGTGTTTACATATGTCTCTAAGTATTTCTGTGTCTGCATCTTTCTGCAATGGGATATTTATTGTTTTTGGAGGGAAAGAAATAGCAGAACAGACAGAGCGGTTAAAGTGAGCATTGCCCTCCACAGAACATTGTTTCTTATTCAGTTGGTTGGATGGGGATATCACAGAATCTCCACATGATTCACTCGGTCTGCTCCTGCTCATGCTAGAGTCCTCCCAACATGGCGGGGAGAGGGGGGGAAATGGAACAGATATCGGACACGCCACTACCCGGCTTGGCCCTTTTTGTCTTGTTCCAGGCTTTTTATCCTGGAATGGGAGAAAAGGAAGCAGGGAATGAGCTCTTCGTACTGTTGTAGGTGTTGGGGGTAGGGGGGGGGAGGGGTGGCGGGAGAGGGTTGCTGAATGGTGAGGTGTCTGGAGAGAGTCAGTCCACAGTGCAGATTCCATAAGGTGGAGGTATTGCATAGGTGACAGACAAAATGCTGGAAGGAAGGTGCTGAATTCAATTGAGAGTGGTTGTACATGAGCGTTATTTGGAAATAGAGCGTGAGCCTTGTTCAGCGGTAGGTGCTATAACAGATATACAGTGAGTGTGAGGGAGCAGAGAGAATATGGTGACGCTTATCCTGACAGAATGAGGATACAGAATGTCCTGTATTGCTGGACATTTCTTCAGACCATCTCAGCATCGAGGTGAGCCTCAATGAATATCTTCTCTAAGTCTGTCACTAATAATGTCACCGACTCTGTCCCTCAGATCCCACAGAATCGGTTTGGGAGGATCTTAGCAATGAGAAACAAGCATTGGTGTGTTCTGCCGTGTACAATTGTCGTGCAAATTTTGTATATCTTACGCTGTGGAAAATTGGTATTGTTGGTGCTGCAGTAATACTGAATTATCTCACGTTACATCTAAAATGCGTAAACTAATTGACTGCTAATGCTGTGAGAAATAAATTCCCGAAGTGTGATCAGGGAGCTTGAAGATTATGTTGTGATCCAAACTAGAGACAAGGTTAGTTTGGATTTGGTGATGTGTGCTCAGAAGGACTAATTAATAACCTTGTTCTGAGGAAAAGTGACATTAATATGTTGCATTTTACACGGCATCGGCATATAATATCGAATGTTGAACATGATTGTCAAACATCAGGGAAACCTGCAGGGTGGAGGGTCAATTCGCTCCAGTGAATTGGGAAAGTACAATATGACATTCAGTGGGAGACAAGCAATGGTTGTGAGAGTCAGAGAGTCCTAAAGCACAAAGGCAGACCCTTTGTTCCAAACTGATCTATTCCGACCAAAATGTGCATTCACACTAAGCCCATCTCCTTGCCATTGCCCCATTTCCATCTAATCCTTTTTTATCCATGTATTTGTCCAAATTCCTTTTAAATTTTTGTTGATGTAAACCCCTCAACCACTGGCTGCTCATTACATATGTGCACCAGCCTCTGTGTAAAAAAGTTGCCCCTCACGTTCCCTTTAATTCTTTCCCCTCGGACATTAAACTGATGCCCTTTAGTCTATGATTCACAACACTGGGAAAAAGATTGAGTGCATTCGCCCTATCTATGTCTCTCATGATCTTACATACTTCTGTAATATATCACCTCAGTCTTGTACACGCTAAAGAAAAAAAATATCTAGCCTGTCCAAACTCTCCCTATAACTCAACTATTGAGTACTGGCGATATCCTTGTGAATTTCTTCTGCACTCTTTCCAATTTCATCACATCCTTCATGGAGCAAATTGAACAAAACCGAGCACAGTACTCCAAGTGCAGCCTCACCAACATCCTGTATAACTGCAACTTAACTCCCCAACTTCGATGTTCAATTCCCTGACTAATGAAGGCCAGTATGCCAAAAGCATTCTTCACTGTCGTCTACCTGTGACTCTACTTTGAGAGAACCGTGCACCTGAATTCCAAGGACCCTCTGTTCCACTGCACTCCTTCTGGCCCATCCATTCACCATGAAACTCCTACCTTGATTGGATTTTCCAAAATGCAAGACCTCACATTTATCTATATTAAACTCCATTTGCCATTTCTCGACCCACTACCCAGCTGATCAAGGTCCGGCTGTAATTTCTGATACCCTTCCTCACTGTCCACGATACCACCTATTTTAGTGTCATCAGCAAAATTACGAATCATACTTTGTACATTCTCAACAAAATAATTGATAGAGATAACAGCAATGGTACCAGCACAGACCCCTGAGGCACTCCACTTGCCACAGTCCTCAGTCCGACAAGCATCCTTCCACTATTACACTCTGGTATCTCACATCAAACCAATTGTGAGTTCAGTTTTCCAGCTCCCTCTGGATTCCATCTGATCGAACATTTCAGAGCAGCCTATCATGTGGAACCTTGCGACGACGCGGTGGCTGAGTGGTTAACATTGCTGCCTCACAGCGCCAGGGACCTGGATTCAATTCCCGCCTCAGGCAACTGACTGTTTGGAGTTTGATCATTCTCCCGTGTCTGCGTGGATTTCCTGCGGGTGTTCCGGTTTCCTCCCACAGTCCAAAGATGTGCAGGTTACGTGAATTGGTCATGCGCAATTGCCCGTAATGTTAGGTGCATTAGTCAGGGTGGCTTGCACTTCGGAGGAGTCTTGTGGGTTCCCACACTGTCGGGAATCTAATCTCATCTAAAGGCCTTTCTGAAATCTATGTAGACTACGTTTGTCACCCTACCCTCGTCGACATTCCTAGTCAGTTCATCAAAGAACGCTAAAAATTAGTAAATTGTGATCTTCCATGCACAAAGCCGTGCTGACTGCTCCGTGTCTTTCCAAATGTATGTGTATCTTATCACAGAGTCTTCTCAAGTATAATACCTATCAGAGTTGTGAAGCTAATTGGTTTATAGTTCCCATGTTCTTCGTTGCAGCTCTTCTTGAATAAGGGGACAACATTCGCTCCCTACCAGCCTTCGGTGACTTCACCCGTGGTTAACGATGATGCAAAATTATCAGCCAGGGCTCCCGCAATTTCTTCTCTCCCCGATTGCTGTGTTCTTGGCTATATCTGGTCAGGGCCAGGAGATCTGTAGAAATATTGCATAGTCTGAAAAATAGTCTTTTTTAAAGGTACAATTACCAAAGAAAGGGGAAGTGACTTAATGATGGTTGACAAAACAAATTAAAAATTATATTAATTATAGGAAGTGACCTCAGAAGAATTTCAGACATTGTGAAAACGTGAGAGTAATCAGAAAGTTGTCTTTGTGGAGTTTCCAATGCTCCCCCTGTCTCCGTTGCTTTCCTCTGGGTGCTCCGGTTTCCTCCCACAATCCAAAGATCTGCAGGTTAGGTGAATTGGCCATGCTAAATTGCTCCATAGTGTTCAGGGATGTGTGCATTAGGTGCATTAGTCTGGTGTAAACGTCGAATCGTATGGAAATGGGTCCGTGTGGGTTACTCTTCGAAGGGGCAGTGTAGAACTGCTCGGCTCAAGGGCCTTTTTCAAAATGTTAGAGCACAAAATCTGCATAAATCTACAATCTGTATTTCAAAGAAAACAAAATAAAGCACGGTCAAATAGGAAATTGTGTAATCGGGAGAGGAGAATATATTGTTGGAAACAGGGAAATGGCCGAGATATCAATCAGTTACTTTGCATCTGTCTTCATGGAGGAAGAGCCAGAAAATCACCCAGAATTTCCAAGTGATCATATGGAACTTGTTACACGAAAGGCATAAAGTCAATTTACGTCAGTAACAAGGTCGTACGTGAATGTATAGATAGATTGCGCATTTCTAAGTCTGATAAACCAGATGTACTTCACATCAAAATATTAGCAATACTTCGGCAAGAGAATTATTTACTGTGCTGTCGATGACTGTGTTTTATTTTCCTGCGCTTTGTGCAGAGGCCGGAAGCCATTGTAGATAAATGGAAGGAAGTAAACATATTCCAAGAATTGTAGGTAAATAGAATGGATCCGAGCATCTGCAACGGAAGAAGAGAAAGTGTGGACAACTGCAGACCAATTAACTTGACATCTGTAAGAAAACCGTTGGAATCTACTACATACCACGTGATGTTCGATATTTAGAAAATAACAGCAGCATTTGATTGTATCAGCGTGTGTTTCCGACAGAGAAATCATACTCGACAAACTTCAGAATTATTTGAAATTGTTTCTTACAGCATAGGTAATGAGGAACCAGTAGAACTGGCATATATGGATTTTCAGACGGCTTTGGATAAGAACTCAAACAATGAGTTCGTAAAAAAAAATCATGTGAAAGGCATTTTGAGGAATATATGTAAGTGGAAAGTTAAAGTTATATTCGCCTTCATTTAAGGGAATCAGAATATAGATGGAAGGACATGTTGAAGCAGTTTCACAGCATGTTGGTGAGACTGTATTTGGAGGATTGTGTACAGTGTTTTTGACTCAATCTGAGAAAGAATATACTGACCGCAGAGGAACTGCAATGGACATTCTCCAGATTAATCCCTCAGATGGCAAGATTGAGAGGTGACCGCAGTGAAATTTAGAAAATTCACTGAACAAGTGACAAGTTGGAAATAAACAAACTATTTCTCTGGCTGTCTAATCTACGTTTAAGGCCAATAATGGCAGTATAAGGGACAGGCCATTTAAAATAGAAAGAAGAAGCAAATCTTGCTGGCAGGATAGGATTAGGGAGAATCCCCAGGTTTTCTGCAGGTATATAAAGCGGCAAAGTGGCTCAGTGGTTAGCACTGCTGCCTCACAGCACCAGGGTCCCAGGTCCAATTCACACCTTGGACAACTTTCTGTGTGGAGTTTGCCAGTTCTCCCTGTGTCTGCGTGTGTTTCCTCCCACAGTCCAAAAATGAGCAGTTCAGGTGAATTGGCAATGCTAAATTGCCCATAGCGTTAGGTGCAATCGTCAGAGGGAAATGGGTCTGGGTGGGCTACTCTTTGTTGACTGGTTGAGCCGAAGGGCCTGTTTCCACACTGTAGGGAATACAGTCTTATAAAAAAAGGGAACAATTCGCACTCATCAGTGACTTGCCAAATTGCATCCAAATCAACTTAGTGTTAGCATACAGAGCATGGTGTTAGAAGGCGGTTTGTCTGACTGTAGATTGATGTCAAAAATACACCACAGGTGCATCAATGCTGTGCCCTTGTTACTGGTAATTCGGATGTGCCAATGTTGAACTGGTGTGGACAAAGTTAAAAGTCAGATAACACTAGATTATAGTTGTTGTGTTTCTGTTCACCGAGCTAGGAATTTGTGTTGCAGACGTTTCGTCCACTGTCTAGGTGACATCCTCAGTGCTTGGGAGCCTCCTGTGAAGCGCTTCTGTGATGTTTCCTCCAGCATTTATCGTGGTATGTCACTGCCACTTCCGGTTGTCAGTTCCAGCTGTCCACTGCAGTGGCTGGTATATTGGATCCAGGTCAATGTGCGTATTGATTGAATCTGTTGATGAGTGCCATGCCTCTAGGAATTCCCTGGCTGTTCTCTGTTTGGCTTGTCCTATAATAGTAGTGTTGTGAGGCACAGGTCCAGTAGTTTGAGTATGCCATCTTTGTTGATAGGTTCCCCGTCTTGTTGTCTGTTCTGTATGTCCAGCAGATTGGCTATTGTTTCTCTGGCTAGGGTTTTGTCGATAGAGGTGAACAGTGCCGTGACATCGAATGAGACCATAGTTTCTTCCTTGTCAATGTGTATATTTCTGATAATGTCCAAGAATTCCTGTGTTGACTGTATAGAGTGTCTAGATCCGCTGATCAGGTGTTTCAGTTTCTGCTGTAGCTCTTTCGCCAGTTTTTTGTGATGGTGTCCCTGGTAGTTATACTGAGTGAGATGTCTGGTTTGTGCACTTTAGGTAGTACATAGAATCTGGGTGCGTTGTTGCTTTCAGGATTTATCTTTTGTTCTATCAACAAAGATGGCATACTCAAACTACTGGACATGTGCCTCAGAACACACTTCACATTCCACAACCAAATATATGAACAAATCAACGGCACACCCATGGGCTCACCCATCTCTGGCCTCATAGCAGAAGCAGTAATGCAAAGATTAGAACAAACAGTCTTACCGCAAACTAAACTCAAACTCTGGGTCAGATATGTGGATGACACCTTTGTAATCATGAAAAACACAGACGTAGAGAACACACACCAGATCATCAACGCCACACTCACAGGAATCCGATTCACGAGAGAGGGAAAAAAGGACAACCAACTCCCATTCCTAGACGTGATGGTACAGAGAACACCGAACGGAAAATTCACCACAAAGGTTTACAGGAAAGCCAGACATGCAGAGCAAGTCCGACACTACGAAAGCAACCACCCCAACACATGCAAACGAAGTTGCATCAAGACACTGTTCAAAAGGGCCACAACACACTGCAATACATCAGAACTGCAAAAAGAGGAAGAAGAACACCTATACAATGTATTCACCAAAAACGGAAAACAGTGCAATTTCATCAACAGATGCCTAAGGGAAAGACAATGGAACGAGGACATGCCGTACCCCAAAGGACTAGCCACACTACCATACATCAAGATCATGTCTGAACTGACAGCCAGACTACTGCGACCACGAGGCCTCATAACAGCACACAAACCAATAGCCACTCTCAGACAACAACTTACCAGAACGAAGGACCCGATACCCAGCTTGAGCTAAACCAACATAGTGTACAAAATCCCATGCAAGGACTGCACAAAACACTACATAGGACAAACAGGAAGACAGCTAACGATCTGTCACCTAGACAGGGGACGAAACGTTTGCAAGAAAAATTCCCAGCTCGGCGAACAGAACCACAACAACGAGCACCCGAGCTATAAATCTTCTCCCAAACTTTGAACAAGATTATAGTCCAACAGGTTTATTTCTCGGCAGTAGCTTTCCAAAGGCATCATCACCTGATGAAGAAGCAGCGCATCGAAAGCTTGTGTCTCTGAATAAAACTGTTGTACTATAACATGGTGTGATTTTGTAACCTTAAAAACAATTAGCCAGTTGGTTGCAAATGAGGAGGAAGGTCTAAATTTACAGGAAGATGTGAATGGAACGGTCAGATGGACAGATCAATGACAGACGGATCGTTACCCTAATAAAGGCGATGACTAAGGGTAGTACTAAATGAATGGCAGCACACTAGGAAGCTCAGCGGGTGCTTCTCCAAACATCCCTGAATGGGTATGGACAGGGTAACAGACAAGTTGATAAAGCATAGCGAATGTAAACATAGCCTTTTTTCCTCGAGGCATAGATTATAAGAGCTATGCAGAATGTTAGTTAATCCAAGATGGAATAATTTGCATAGTTCTGGGATCCATGTTACAGGAAGATTGTGATTGGACTGAAGGGGGTACAGAGGAGATTCACCAGGATGTTCCCTGGGATGGACCATATCAACAATGGAGAGAGGCTGGATAAATCCGGGTTGCTTAATTTGGATCAGAGCAGGTTGAGGGGGAGGTGATTCAGAAGGATAAGATTACGAGGGGCATGGAGAGTGTGGATAGACAGCAGTTGTTCCTTTTAGTCAAAGGGTCAAGAACAGGTCAGCGCACATTTTGAGTGGAGGATTTGAGGTTTAGTGAGAATTTGAGGATTTTTTAATCCAGCTGGTGGTGGGTCCTGGGATGTACTTCCTGAGAGGGGAGTTGTCACGGGTAACTTAACAACCGTGAAAAAATGATTCAAGGTTGCGCACTTGAAATGCCATAACATTCCCGGTTACGGGTCGTGGGTCAGAAAGTGGGACTAATGTCGACCGTGCTGTATTTGTGACGGTACAGAGTCTATGCTCTTCTGATTGTATGGCTGTGGAATGTCAGTCATTCAGCACCTTAAGCCGGAATTGATGAGTTTCGGAAGAGTATCTTAACAAGGGTTATAAAAGTCAATACTGGGAATGGCTTCGCCACGCTGACCAGTGATAAATAGAGCCACCAAGTGGGGAGCTGTAACATTGAAAAAGGTTTGGATCTCCCTCCACACCATTCACTGAAAGTATTATTGCAGGAACAGAAAGCAGTTAGGAATATAAATGGTGTGTTGACCTTCATTCCAGGGGGATTAGAGTCCAGGAGTAAGGGTATGTTACAGCAGCTGTACAGGCCGTTGGTGAGACCCCATCTTGAACATTGTGCAGTATTGTGTGCAGTTTTGGTCTCCTTACCTAATAAAGGACAAACCTGACATTGAGGGAGAGCAGTGAAGGATGACCAGACTGGTCTCTGGGATGACAGGCTTGTTGTGGGAGCAGAGTTTGGGGCGACTGGGCCAGTGTTCAATGGGCTTAAGAAAATGAGTGGAGATCTCAGAGAAGTATATACACTTCTGACAGGGCGAGACAGATTGGAAACAGGGGGACCACAGTATTAGATACAGGCAGGTCACTCTGCATTGAGATGAGAATAAATGTGTGTACTCAGAGACTGGCGAACCTGGGGAGTTCTCTCCCACATAAGGCTGTAGAAACCAGGACATTTAATATAAATAAGGATTTCTGGACACTAAAGGAATGAGCAGACAGTTGGAGTACAGCTGTCACAGGCTCTCACATGTTAAGAAGGAGATCTCTGCAGTGTTAACAGGACTGTGTTTCCCGTTCCCTTTTCGGACAACGAGTTTTCTCTCGGTTTTATCGTTCCAAATCTTGGAGCAGTTTGATAATGGTGCAACATACATAACGGGGGCTATGGGGTTTAGGGGCGAAACCTGAAATATCACTAAAAACCAAAAATGAAAGGTGGTCGAACACACTCACTAGCACAGTCTAAGTTAATCTTTAAAGCATGTATTACAATGAAATAGTACTTTATATGTAACACTTCAACACTACAGCCACTGACTACAGCGCTGTACTTTTCACCATGCACTTCACCAGATGTTTTCGGGGCTGACTGACCACATGATGCTGCCGTGGAATTCCAGTTCTCCCCGAAATTCTCCCCCAGTTTGAAATGGTGTTTCTTCGCAACATAGACTACAATTCCCAGTGTGAGGCTCAGGTTCAAGGCTTGCAGAGCGGATTGCATCCCTGTTTTAGCTGAACACACTGATTGGGCATTTGCAGATAGAGGATCACGAGCTTGGGTTTTGCTGTTCAGCCAATGTTGGGATGGAATCGCGTAACAGTGAACACGAGCTTGCTTTATTTAAAAAAAAACACACAATTCATGAACGGCAATGCAGCCAAATCATGATTAATAGGCAGGTGTCACCACAGAATGGCCTGAATATTGATTGGAGGAGCAAAATTGATGGACAACAGTGACGACAGCAGTTCTTATTACATATTTCACGATGTTTAAGCATATTAATGTATACGAACACGGTGTGAGGAAAACCGCACTGAGGAAATTTTCTCCATTATCTCGAATGGGGAAGGCTCAATGTGTTGAATGCCCTACTCCTTTCCTGATGTTTCTGTGCAGTCTGTGGGAAAGTTCTGTAAATGTTGTCATTAGCTCTTATATGTTCGGAAGGAAATCTCTTCAGGGTCGATAGGACTGTGTCTCCCGTTCCCTTTTCCGATACTAAGTCTAGTGCTGGGCATTGGGTATGGTTTTACCCTTGAAGTACTCGAAGCAGTTTGATACAATAGATTGTCTTGCTTGGCCGTTTCAGAGACAATTGAAGAGTTTATCATATGTCTGTGTGTCTGGAGTCACTTTTAGGCCAGATCTGGAGATTCACGTCCTGAAAGTACATTGTGGAAAGAAATAGATGCTTACAATCGACAATGGCTTTAGGGTTACCATTACTGACACCAGATTTTAGATATTTATATGTTATTAATTGTTTTTAACTTCCACCAGCTGCCAGAGCATTAGCCTGGTCTGGATTAGTCATCCAGTGACATTTCCACAACTGCACCGTCTCCACATTGGGACCTATCAGAAACCGCACTGAGCAGATTATTTCTGTGCTGCTTGACAACTCTGTCAGAAAGAACTCCCACCAATTTGAGTATCCAGATGGGACTGATGGGGTGGTAGCTTGTCAAATTGTAATTATTCTCCTCTTTGCGGACTGGACATAATTGAGCAATTTTCCGCATTGCTAGGGGGATGTTAGGGTTGGAGCTGGAATGAAAGAGCTTCCCCAGGGACACGGCTTGTTGTGCAGCACAAGTCTTCAGTTCTATTGCAGGAATGGAGTCAGGACGCATTGCCTTTGTCGTATCTACTGTGTTCAGCTGTTTCTTCATCTCACGTGCAGCGAATCGAACTGATTGAAGACTGGCATCTGTGATTCCATGTGCATCATGGCGAGGGTGATCTGCATCATCCCAGCAACACTTCTGGCTGAGGTTGGTGCATACACTGTATTGTTGTCTTTTACACTGATGTACAGGGTTGCTCCATTATTTAGGATGGTTATATATCTGGAGTCCTCTCCTCCAGTAAGTTTTTGAATGGTCCGTTGATATTTATTGTGGAAGGACTGCAAATCTTAAATCTGATATGTTAGTCTGGGGATAATATCTCCCTCTCTCCCAGATGTTAGCCCTGATGTTTGGAATTCTAACAGTCAAGTGTGGTAGCTTTAATGGGTTATCATTACGTTTAGATACGCATGATTCTGACTCTGGCACGTTCACCCCACAATCGTCACTGAATGTTAGATCAGCATGATGTTCATAGTAGCCTGGTGGATTATCCTGGGTAAACAGTTACAGATTGTGATTGATTACAATGCTGCTTCTGCTGCTGCTGTTGTCCACAGCATCGCATTATAGAACCAGTTCGAACTGCAATATCTGCGATTCCATTCTCCTGACCATCCCGCAGTTCATATCGAGACCTATTCACCCATCAGCCCTGTACACAGTGACCGAACCTGGTTTCTGATGTGGTAACACTTCCATTTTCATATCCACATTCTGCTGAGGGTTTCTCCCGAGTGTCACGCCTCCAATTTGCTACATTACTCAAACACTTTAACATATTCATCTGAATCTTTTCCTTTCCTGCAATGCCATCTTCTGTGTTTGAAGTGAATGTCTTTCTCTCTGTTTCTCTCCCTGACCATGATTAAGAGCTCTGTAGTATTAGTGATGCCAAACTTATGGAACCAAGGAATTTGTGCACCTTGTGTTATCGTTCACTTGCTTGTGTATGGAAATCCATGCTGAACAGGGTGTATGAGCAACTTTGACACATAATTTTGGAAATTGGTCAAAAACAGAAATTGCTGAACAAACTATGCAGGTCTGGCAGCATATTCTGGAGTGAATTCAGAGTTAATCTTTTGGCTAAGTGTCCATTCTACAAAGCTCCCGGATCCTCCAGCAATTTTTATATTTTTATTTTAAATATCCATAGTTGTTTATTTAATTGAAAATTTGTGCTGTGCCTATTCTGGAGAAACTCAGCAGGTCTGGCAGCATTTGGCGAGACATAGGAACAGAGTTAGCGTTTCAAGTCCAGTGTGGCACTTGTTCGGAATTGAAAATGATTGGAAAATTGGCTTCTTATTCCCTTGTCAGAGGTGGGGGATGGATGAAAGTGTAAAGAGGGTGTGGCAAAAGATAAATCGGGCTTTTATCAGTGCTGAACGAGAAGATGATGTAAAATGGGTATAAATTCAGATGTGAGTAGGGTAAAGGGGTTCTCTATATTGAGTGCAAGCTAAAGAAGGCACAACCACACAGGGAGACCAGGAGGAAGAATGTTGACTATGTGGTATTACATAGATTTGGGCATTGATACGTTTTCACTGTAGAGACCTTCGCCCCCTTCAGACAAAGAAATTCAGGTATTTGACTTCTTATTGTCAATAGTAAGAGTGTCATGCTGCCTTAGTATTGTAATATGGAGAAAAACTAATCACAGTATGAAGTTTTGGGCTGAGTGTTGTTTACCATTCGCTTTTAATATTGTTTCAACTTTGCAGTGATTATTTTTAAATGCTTGGTCTTGAAGTTACTATCAGATGGAATGTAGTAGGTGGAGGGGTGAAATTCTAAAAGTGTATAAAATCATGAGAGACATGGATAGGTTGCACAGCCAACGCCTTTTTGACAGGTTAGTGAATTTCAAACATGGAGGACATAGTTTTAAGGTGAAAAGGGAAGATTTAAAAGGGACGAAGAAGCAACTTTTCCATGCAGAGGGTGGCGTGTGCATGGAATGAACTGCCAGAGGAAAAGTGGTAGATACAGCTACAATATTGAAAAGAGAGTTGGACAAACATATTAATGGAAAACGTACAGAGGCATTTGGGCCAAGTGCAAGCAGGTGGAACTAGTTTAGTTTGGAAAACCTGGTCAGAATGGACAAGTTGGACCAAAGGGTCTGTTTGTGGGTGATATGGTTGCATGAGCTCTTCTGTGTTTATAACAAAAACTTCATGATGAGTGGGTGACTTTTTGTGGAAATGAAGTCAGGAAAGTATATTGAGGATATTTGGAGGGTGTGACGGGGAATTGCCCAGAGGGAATTTGCAGGATGATTTACACCAATATTTTACATTGTTCCTAACAAGGTGAGGCACTGTAAATATTTCAATGCTATAAACAAAACGGCATTAGTAGGGATGTTATTACAAAAGGAACAAGTTTTTTTAAACAAATAGAGAAGTGTAAGGGGGGGAACAGGTCAGCAGAAATTCATAGCTGGTTTTAAAGGAAGTGGTTACAGAGTGACTGGTGGCACCGTGGAAAATATTCCATAACTCTGTGGATTACAGGAGTGTTCCAGCGAAACTGGAGTACCTCCAATGTGGCGGCTGTCTTCAAGAAATGAACGAGACTGAAAGCAGGAACCATTTAGCTTCACCATTATTGCTTGGAATCTGCGAGAGTTTGTTATTAAGGAGGGAATTGCAGGACATTTTGAAAAGCTTCACACAGATTCAGTATGGTTTTATGCAAGGGGATCTATAAAAAAATCATGCAAGGTTTATCTGGATGCCACTTAGAATATAACAAGCAGACTTGATGAAAGGGAACTGGTAGACATGAGGCTTTCCAGAGATTTTCCACAAGATATCACAAAATAAAGGTTCTTACACAATACAGAAGCTCATAATATGACGGATAGTATATTTGCATGGAATGACGATTGGTGAACACATAGAAATTAAAGAGTACGGATTAATAGAGCTTTATGATAAAATGTATCAACTGGAGTACCACAAATATCAGTCCGATGGCATCAGTTATTGACCATCTGTACTGATAGCCTGATGGTGGAAGCTGAGTGCAGTATACATCCGAGTTTGTGGATGACATTGAGAACCAAAAGGCAGGCTGTTATTTAATGAAAATGACTCCCAAAAAAGGAGCAGTTCAAAGGGATTGGAGTGTTCCCGTGTATGAAACATAAAGTCAGCATGCTGATAAAGCAAATAACCAGGTTGGTACATTAGACGGGTTCCTGGGGTGAAAATGTTGAATTATTGAGTACATCTAAATTGGTGAGGCGATTATTCATTGTGGCTGAAATGAATTAATATTAATGAAACTTACAAGATGCAGAGTGGGCTGAAAGGTAAATGTAGAGAATATGGGTCCACTGTTGGCCACAGTCTTGAATTCGGGGATATCGGTACAGATTAAGGGATACTGAATTCAAACTGAGATGCAAAAAATGTCTTCTTTCTGACATTAGTGAATGTATGGAATACCCTAACGCAGAGAGTTGTGGAGGCTTGGACACAGAATATATTTACAGACGGAGTGGAATGGTTTTTGACATATCAGCGAGTTTCAGGATACAACGGGTTAGCAGGAAAGTGGAGGTGAGCCCTGGAGTAGATCAGCCATATTAGTATTGAATGACAGTGCAAGCTTGAGGGTCCGAATAGCCAGATCCTGTTCCTATTTCTTTCGTTCTTATGTTATGCTTTTGGAAGGTAACTGGCTATTTTCGTGGAAGTCGTGTTGTACACTGTTGCATCCAGGGAGAGTACAGGATTTGTACCCTGGGTGGGGGGTGTGGGTTGTATCCACAACGAATCTGGGTCTGTAACATAACCCAAGTGGGCAGCAGAAGTTACAGAGAGGGGAGGCCTGGAAAGAGGGATTGGATGGTGGGGGTCACTTCCTGCCTCAGCCTGGACTTTCCAAGTACATTTCTGAAACTGCACCTAACCATCGGAGTGGCCTCAATCTTCCCCTGTATAGCAGGTCCGAAGGGCTGAATGGAACATCAGAGCATAGGGCTGACAGACACGATTGGGCCTTTCGGCCCTTTGACACTACTCCACCAGTAAATAAGGACATTGCTTAGCTCATTGTGCTCCCAGCTGCACTTTTCTCTCCATGCACCATTACCCCTGATTCACTTGTCTATGGAAAAGCAGATGAATCCAGCATCGATATAATATAAAGATTGAGCCATCAAATTTCTGGGAAAGAGAACTCCCACTTGAATGAAATCCCACTTTGTGAATTTCTCCTTACTCTGGTCCTGATAGAGGTTGGAGGGTGTCAACACTTTCCCTTTCTAGTCCCACTCCTCCATTATTTAAAACAAATTTTAAATGTAACCAGGTTGATGATATGGCCGATGATAAGTCTTTCTTAAGCCACAGAGGAGCATGGTGGATCTGTGTTCAGCACTGCTGCCTCACATCACCAACCAGCTGACCTTAATTCCAACTTTGGACGACCCTCGATGTGGAGTTTGAACATTCACCCCCGTGTTTGTGTGGGTTTCCTCCCAGTGCTCCAGTTTCCTCCCACAATCTAAAGATGTGCAACTTAGAATGGATCGGCCATGCCTGATTGCCCATAGTGCCCAGGGACGTGTAGGTTAGGTGGGTTACTCATGGGAAAAGCTGGGTTACGTGGTGGGGGAAGGGCTGTCTGGGATGCTTTTCAGTGAGTAGGTGTGGACTCGATGGGCAGAATGTCGTGCTTCAACATTGTCGAAGTTCTACGAAAATGACACAAGATTGAACTATAAAAACTCCCAGTGTGTATTTACCTGATCCACTGTCCTCAAGGTTTTGTGTGTTTAAATCAAATCATGTCTCATTCCAAGAGTAAACTGTTAAAGCCTCCATAATATAAGCTCTTCATCGCAGTGAAGTGAAACATCTCTGAACTGCTTCCAATGTAATTATATCCTTTCTCAGGTAAGGTGACAAATAAAAATCTGACTCACATATATGAGGTTATTTTTTTTTGCTTATTTGTTAATATTTTTGCAGATCATTGGAGGCAGAGATATTAAACATTTTTTGAGACACAGACCGCAAGGTTCATAAATAACGACGGAGTCATGGATTTTTGGGGAATGGGCAGGAATGTACATTGTGGGAATAATGCAGACAGTTGTACAAAATGACACTGCTCCATAACATCCAGGAATATAAGGCAAAACGAAATGATGACATGGATAACATTTTAAAATGTTAACAGTGATGGAATACAGTTCCAAAGGGTCATGGGGCTGCTCTGTCAATAGAGAGAGAGAGATCACTCATGGTGGTTTACGCTGAGGTTTACCACACCTCAGGTGCTGGGGTGAGAATGAGAGAGCGTCTCCTTCATGGTAACCTCTGTCAGGATGGGGAATTGAACCTGTGCTGTTGGATTCCCTGTGCATCACATACCAGCCGTCCAGCCAACTGCGTGGGAGACCGTGTAACTGCTACATTCAGAAAAAGTCACAGAAAAAGGGCAATAGAAATTTTCATAACAAGGAAAAAGATATAATTCAGAGAACGGTCAAGACAATGACTGAGGATAAAAATGTTCTTTGCTATAATTTGTATTTTATAATGAGAAAAGTGTTTAGAAGCTGTCTTTACCTGAATGCAATAAGATGAGACAAGTGAAATAACCAGAATTATTAATTGTAACTTGATATTGATAACCATAAAATAAGCGTATATTTTTGATTGGTCTGTGTAAAATGTGCTTACCAATACATAGATGTATAAAGTTGGTGAAATATATTGTTAGGAGAGTCCGTCCCCCATGGGAAATGACCTCAAAGAGGTGCTTGAAGAAAACCGGGGTAAAAGTGCTTGAGTGTCGTCTTGTCAGTGACATAAACCCAGGGGGTTTAATGTTTGAAAGTTCCTCTAACATGGAGCTCAGTGCACAATCGGATCACCCCGATCTTATTAATACTAGAGCACGTTTAAATGGTTGAAATGTCTCATGATGGATTTGAATACTATGTGATTTTAAAAACATACATCTCTACTCCTTCCCCTGACGTATTACATACTGGGGCACTGACACTTTGCTGTAAATTGGAATTACTTGAAACGTTGTCTGGAACATTCCATAATTGGCATTCTCCAGGACATTCCATTGCTGTGTGGGGGTATTGCAAAAGTGAGGGGAGGGGGTTTGGGGAGAGATAACAGAGAGAGAGAGAGACAGAGAGAGAGAGAAAGAGAGAGGGAAGGTGCTACATGCAATCGAGGGAGTAGTGGAGCATGAGCCTTGTTCAGGGATAGGTGCTATAACAGATATACCGTAAGTGCGAGGGAGCAGAGAGAATACGGTGACCCTTATCCTGACAGAGCAGGGAATGTCATTGATGTTTTTCCTGTATTGTTGGACATTTCATCAGATTGCAGATATTGCACTGAGCTGGGTGGTGAGCTCAGATCATGCTCGGTGGGTCTGACGCTGTGGCCCCCTCTGGGAAGAGAATGGCCGCTCTCTGTACTAGCCTATTCACCAGGACCTGCGTTCCCCTGTCGACAAACCGTGGTGTAATTGCTCCTTATCTGCCATGCGCGGGGTAAACTGTGCAGGGCAGCTCCAAACTGAGAAACCTCAACCATGTGCCTATTGGTCTTTTAACGATGGCACCAGTGACAGTGATCACAAAATATCCAGGGACAACCGGGCGATGGTGAGTACTTCCAGCCATGATGGCTGGGAGAATCGGGCTGGTATTGAATGAGAGGGACACCAGAGGGTGGGGTGGGGTGGGTAGTTAATGAGGTGAGCTCGAAAAGATAGCACCAGGAAACTAGCTCAGTCTCGTACAGACAATCCCTCTCTCACACTCAATGAAAATGGCACTGAGACAAACTATTGTTAGATTCAGCCCAATGAGTCATACACTCTGTTGACATTACTCCCAGTTAAAAAGCTGCAGAACAAATCCTCATCCAAAATTCTCCATCATCTGAACTGACACCAATAGCACATTCATCCATCATTCTTGATAATAATGGCTCATCTTGTAGAATGCTCTCGAAATATCTTCATTTAAGCATTCTGAAACCTGTTATCTTCCAGGAAGTTGTCTCTCATCTCCCTTTCGCTTTTTCATAAAATGCTTTTGTTTGTAGGTATTTTTACTGATTCCCCTGTCATCACTCTCTGGCAGTGATTTACACACCCACAGCACCCCTTGTCATTGCGCAATGGAGATATGGAGCTGTAAATGGGTGGGAGCTGCATATCCTGTCACTTCCAGCATGGGCTGCTAGTTTCTCCACACTGGGCAGGGATCTAACCCAGTATTACTGAACAATGCACGGGGTTGGTGTACACAGCTCTGCATGGTGGGAGAGTAACAGATGAATTCACTGTTATTCACAACACAGCTCCCACACTGAACATGATACCTTGTCTACTTTTATAGAGTAAGATTCTACATATCACTCATGTTGGACAGACCGTTCCGTCCAGGCTTCTTAATCAATGCACTGGTGTGGTCTGTACTGCTCCCCATGTTGGACAGATAGCTAGTGGATTACAGACAGCTGCGCAGTATTCCCTCCTGGACAGATTGCTGGGTTGTACTGAGCCTGGTCTGCACAATGCTCCATGCTGAGAAGGTATCTCATCTGGTCTTATACGTATCTGGGCTGGAACTGTGGGGTGGATTGTGTATCTGATATGATTCCTATAGCGTTATCACTCATCCAGCTCGGCGCATTCCGCTGTCAAACCCCGTGTTCCTAAAACTTATTGTCCATTAAATAATTATCCAATTAAAACATGAATATCTGTCCTTCTTGTTATGGATCCGAACAGACGCCTCTCATAATATATGGAGAAGGTCATCTCGACCCCAATGTTTTCTTATTTTAAGGTAATTGTGAGGTGCTGTGTTTCAGATGCAATTTGTTTGGTCAAAATATTTGACATTAAGCAAAACGCAATTTATTCCAACACTGTAGACAAACAACAACAAAAACAAGAGGAATTTGGAATAATTTAATTTATTGGAAAACTTTATAGATTAATAGGTTATTCAATTACTAAACAGTAACTGCTCCAATATGGTAAAATCCTAGAAACACACACTTGTCCAAAAAACAGTTCAGGAAATATATTGTCTGACATGCAGTTCTCCAATCCAGGTGGAATGAACATCAAAAGCCAATTCTGAGGGAAATCTAGAGTGTGTAGCAGCCAGGAGAGATTTACTGCCTTCCACCCCTGCTGAGACCCCAGCAATAACTGGTGAAAGGTCAAACTAAGAATCCTGGTTAAGTGAGAGTTTGACCATCACTCGACAGGACCAGGCCGTGGCTGCAAGGACAACAAGGAATGGACTGTATCTAACCTTCTATACAACTGAAGTAGGTCTCCCAAAAATGTCTAAACCCACCTAAGCCATGAAATATTGGTAAGATAAATGTCAAAGTTAAATAGAAATAAATAAAGCCAAAGGATGCAGCAGGCCTGGTAATCAGACACAGCCTCAGGAGCCCAGCAATTCCTACATCGCCAAAAGAGAGGAGAATCACTGAGCTAGTGAAGAGAAAGCATCATCTCTCTGCCTCACCTCTAACTTTACAATTCGTGACCTGCCATTAGCCCGATAGTCAGCGATGTCAACATCTCAGGAAGACCACGTATTATTTTGATTTGTCAGGGCTGTTGTGAAAGGGGTTAAATTGAGCTGTTTGTTCGGTGACTGTGATTGATGTCAGTCTTCATGGATCCTGAGTGTGTCCCTGGAGGCTTTCTTCTTCTATTAATAAGAGACTTTCTTCAATGTGTTATCTCATAGCATCATCGGCAGTGTCATCCTCAAGATGATTGGGATCTGCAGCTACAGAGAAAGGGAGAGGAAGACATTCTTAGAACAATAGACTGGAATGTTCCAACAATGAATCAGAATCTGAGAACATTACACTGGAATGCTCCAACAATGGATCAGAATCTGAATGCTTTGGACTGGAATGTTCCAACAATGGACAGGAGTTTATCCGATGGTATTTACTGGCTTTCTCAGGATTGGTCAAGGTTAGAGTTGCGGATACGAGCCGTACTGATGATTATTCAAGCGGGATATTATCCCATCCTCGCTATCATTGGTGTTCCTGGTAAGCCAATCTCTGCCCATTCTATAAACAATGGTGAAGGTTATTGCTATTTCAGAGTTTTAACATTTTAAAAATGCATAAACTGAAATCTTCAGTTTCACTCACAAACTCCACTTCATTTACATCAAAATCAGACTCCTCACTCATAAACATCCAAGAGGGAACAAGACTGTTCAGACCCTTGAGTTTCCCTTTTGCCCTGAACTGTTTTATGTCTTTGTATTCTCTCTGTCATCAAACCTGCCTACACCCACCTTTATAATATCCCCAGTCTCCAACTCTACCTCAGTGCTGTTGCTGAATTAGTCTTCTTCTGCCTCCTTCATAATTCATATTTTACGGCTCCAGTTCTTTTCTGACAACTCTTCCAGTTACATAAATTTTGCCCACAAACGTTTTCTTGTCTCTCCAGTTATTTCAAAATAGGGATCTCATATCAGAGTAATAATGTCACTGGCGGTGTCACTCAGATGCAATTCACAGGCACAAGTTATGACTTAAAAAGCATTGTTTCAAATCCTACCACAGCCGATGTTAGAACTAAAATTTGAATGGGAACAATTGGAATGAAACCTCAATTTACACCGGCAACCATAAACAATCAGGATTTCTTTTATAATTCACTGATAGCATTTAGTAAAAAAACTAAGTGTGACAAAAAAAAAGTCAGCTGCATATTGTCTGCACAAATTGTCTCGCAGTCAACGGCAATTAGTGACGAATAACAAATGCTGCCCTTAGCAGTGATGCTGATATGCTGTGAAACTACACCACTAAATGTGAAATAAACCAAGGAACCGTGGATGATGGAGAACTGAAATAAAATTCTACAGTGTCTGAAAATGTTGGAGAACCTCAGCAAGTATGACAGCCTCTGTCAGGAGAAAAACAGATAAAGTGTCGAATCTAGTGACTCTATATAACAACTGAAAGCAACTGGGAAATAATATTATTTCTATCAGGGATGGGCGGATGAGTGATCGGGAGGTTAGTTGAATGGATGGAGAAACGTCCAGACAGAGAGAGAGAGAGAGAGAGAGAGAGAGAGAGAGAGAGAGAGAGAGAAATGAAAAGCAAACAAAGGGACTGCTGATGACGAACGAGAAGGAAAATAAAGTGGGAGCTAATTCTAAAATTTCCCCTTTTCCAATATTCCTGAATATTATGTTAATTTTGATGTGTCCCAGTTTAAATTGAGTTATATTCCCTCTGTCCGTCTTCTCTAAGTGTTGTGATCTACGACATCTGCAATACAAGTGCTGCCATTATAGTTGCTGAGATACAGAGAAAGGTAATGTTATTTCGCCTGATTCTTTGGAGAGAGGAACTGTGAGTGTGGGACTGTGCAGAGATGTAACGGTTTTTTTCCGCTACGAAGAGAAACGTTTTCAACACTAAATGCGTGCACCGTGTGTGGGGATTTGACTTGCTCCTGTCATTACAGAGTAAAGAGAGGTTCTGTGGACGCTTTTTTCGGGTTTGTGTTATCAGCTGCTGCGTCCATTCAGGGAGACCCAAACATATGGTGACCTGCTAAACATCATGGCATAGACAGAGAACGCAGGGGGCCAACACTTTCAACATATTGTCTAGCTTTCACCGTTGTTAACAGCTAACCCGAGAATGCAACTTTTTAAAAAAAGGTTTTGTGATTTACACATGAAAGAAGTGAAGCTATCACGGTATTCTAACAGATTAAAGGCTAAACAGACAGTCAATTTTTCAATGTATAATTTCAGTTGCATCTCACTGTAAATTTTTGCTATAAATTCTGTGTGTTAGGATCGAGCCCTCCACCACCACCTGATGAAGGTGCGACGCTAGTAGGCTTGACACTTTAATTGTCCCTGACATTTTAATGCACAGTTACTGTGTGATACTGAATTGAATGTCACTTTGGACACAATCCTGTCAGCGGTCACAATACCATCATTCTGAAAGTGTTAACAATTCCGCACCACCTTCTGACCTATATGGAGACCATGGGTCTATTATCATGGAGATGCAAGACACCTTGATGAATGGTTCAAAAAGTTGGCTTCATTCCTACTGCCAGAAAACCATGTTAAAGTTACACATATGTACTATGAGCAATTAAGCCACGAGGAACAAGATGGTGCAGTCTATCTGTTTAGTCCCTGCTCCAGTTGATTGTGAAGCTGGAACATCTCTGACACCTTCCTGTTCCTGGGTTATTGACTTGAGAAGCTGAAAGACCACTTTCTGTCCCTCGGTAAGTATCTCCAGGTGCAAAACACTCTCTTTCTGATCCCTTGTAAGTGAGGGAGTGAACCGATTTCTTCTCCTACTGTATATTTGGCAGGTCGGGCTGAATGAGCTATCACACATCTTGTCCAATAGTTTGATGGGTTGAATGACTTCCACATATTCTTGTGAACACAGATTGAGGTGCTGAATGAGCTGCACCTTTTACTGTGGAAATGTACAATGTCTAGCAGTGCTGTTACATGAATGTTACCCAGACTTTAACAGCACGATCTTGAATGGTGTCCAGTTCTTGTTACACATGGACACAGACTGCTTCAAGAGCTGAGGAGGGTCACCTTGTTCTGAAAACTATGTAAACGTCAGTGAATACCCCCAATTTGGCTCACTTTGGACTCAATGACATGAATGGCCTCCTTCCACATTATAAAGATTCTATGATGACAAACTGGGGATGCCTGGGCTGAGGGAGCTACTCTGAGGTTCTCCTGAAGTGATGCCCTAAGACTGGGGTGACTGATGTCCACTGATGATAAACATCTTCTCTTGTGCTATGAATGATTTCAAACAGTAGATGAGGTCGTAATCAATTCTCAATAAGTGCGATTTTCCTCAGACTCCTTGATGTCAACCTCAGTCTAATACTGCCTTGAGTTCAGGGCCAGTCTCTCTGTCTAATCCCTCGAGTTTCGTCTTTTGTTCATATCGATAGGTCATGGTGCAGAAGCAGAGAATGTTTTCTTCAAACAGAGGGTAGTAAATGTCAAGAATTCTCTTACACAGAGAGGTAGGGGAGCTAGATCACTGAAAACTACCAGTGGTGTCCCACAGAGATCAGTTCCGGGAACTCTTCTCTTTAAGACTTTTATAACTGACTTGGAAGAGGAAGTAGAAGGGTGGGTTAGTAAGTTTGCCGATGACACGTCGGTTTGTGAAGTGGTACATGGGTGTTTGCAGGACTTTTGTAGATTGCAACAGGACATTGACATCATGCAGAGCTAGGCTAAGAAGTGGCAGATGGCATTCAAGCTGGAAAAGCGTGAAGTAATTCCCTTTGAAAGCTCATATTTGCAGAATATAGGGTTATAGTCAGGGTTCTTGGCAGTATGGAAGAACAGAGGGATTTTGGCGTCCATGCCCATAGATCCCTCAAAGCTGCTACCTAAATTGATACGGTTGTTAAGGAGGCGAATGGTGTGTTAGCCTTCATTAGAAGGGAGATTAACTTTAAGAGCCGTGTGGTTATGCTGCAGCTCTGTAGAGCCCTGGTTAGACCGCTCCTGGAGTATTTTGTTCACTTCTGGTGACACCATTATAGGAAGGATGAGGAAGATTTAGAAATCATGCCTGGACTGGAGGGCAGGTCTTATGAAGAAAGGTTGAGGGAGCTAGGGCTTTTCTCATTCGCGTTAAGAAGAATGTGAGGTGACTTGATAGATGATAAACAGTGATGAGAGGCAAAGAGAGAGTGAATAGCCAGAGACCTTTCAGTAGGGCAGAAATGTCTATCACCAGGGGTCATAATTTTAAGATAATTAAAGGAAAGTTTAGACGAGATGTCAACGTTTGTTTTTTTTTCCGGACAGAATGTGGTGGCTGTGTGGAATGCATTGCCAGCGGTGGGTGTAGAGTCAAATACGTGAGGGAAACTTGGGAGAATCTTGGATAAGCACATGGAAGCAAGTCATGGAAGAGTGTAGGTGAGTCTGATCTTAGAGTAGGACAAACGGATGGCACAACATCAAGGGTCGAGAGCCTTTACTGTGCTGTACTGTTCAATGTTCTGCGTGCGATGGAAGTGTTTGTAGAGGCTGGAGAGGAATTTTGACCCGTCAGAGAGTTGAGACTTACGAAGGTTTGAACTTCAAAGAGGATTTGAGACTAAGAGCAGATCAGACACGAGCTTAGTGAAAGGCAAGGCAGGCCTGGGGGGTGGTTGGGTGGGGGGAGGGTGGGGGAGGTGGTGAACAACATGCTCTTGTTTCTGATGGTCTCACATTCTGTTATTGGAAAGTTAGTGGGTGATATTTTCCTGGAAGGTCTGTTTGAATGTTGTGGCCTGGGAGACCAGAGAATTTTGTGAGCCATCTCTGGGTGTGGTATGGGGGCTGTATTCACAATGAATCTGGGTCTGCAATATGACTAATAAATGACACACAAGTTGCAGAGAGGGGCAGTTCTGTAAAGAGAGATGAGGGTTCTCTTCCATAATCATCCTGGGATTTCCAATTACACTTTCCAAATCACCCCAAACTGTGTGTGACAGTATTGAGGGAATGAATGGTAGCCTCTGTTTCTGTCACCAGTTTACAACAGCAAGTGGACTCCAACTGCTCCTGTATAGCATGTGTGAGGGGCTGAATGGAACACGGAAACATGGGACTGAGGAGCAGGAGTGGGTCATTTGATACTTCGAGCTTTTTCCACTAGGCACTAAGATTGTGGCTGATCAGGTTGTGTTGTAAACCCCACTTTACTGTCTGTATCACATTATCCGTGACTCACTTCTCTGTCAAATATTTAACTAACTCAGCTTTGAATTCTTGTAATCAGAGAGACACCTCAAACATCTGGGGAAGAAGATTTTCACTTGAAAGGCCCTTTTTAGAATTTTTCCTCATCCCTCTTATTCAATCAGAGAGTCATACAGCGTGGAAACAGATCCTTTATTCCAGCTCGTCCGTGCTGACCAGATATCACAATCTGATCTAGTCCCACTTGCCAGCATTTCGCTCATATCGCTCTGAACCATTCCTATGACGTACCTGTCCAGATACATTTAAACATGGAACTGTACCCGCTTCCATCGCTTTCTCTGACAGCACTTTCCGTACATGCAACACCCTCTGCATGAATAAAGTTACCCCGAAGGTCCCTTCCAAACCTTTCCCCCGTCACCTTCAACCTATGACTCTACTTGTGGACTCCCCCGCCCTTGAGAAAAGACCTTGGTCATTCAGGCTATCCATACCCGTTATGATTTTATAAACCACTTTCATGTCACCCCTCAGTATCCGACAGTCCAGGGGGAAAAGCCTCAACCTGTTCATCCTCTCCCTGTCGATGAAACCTTCAGGTTCCAGAAAACCATTATAACTCTTTTCTGCACCCTCTCAAACTTAACAACATTAATCGTTTAGCAGAGCCAAACAAATTGTACGCAGTATTCTGAATGTGTCCTCCCAAGCGTCCCTGTGCAAGCGCAACATGCCACCCCAACTTCTATACACAATGTTGTGACCGATTCAGGCAAGCATGCCAACTGCATTGTTCACCACACTGAATATCTGCAATTACACTTGCAAGGAACTATGATCCTTCCCCCGTAGGTCAGTTTGTTCAGCAACATTCCCCAGGGGACGACCCTGCTTTAGCTTACCAAAATGCAAAACCCCACAAATATCGAAATTAAACTTTATCTGCAGTCCATGGCCCTTTGATGGTCAACAGTGCCGTTGGTACTCTGAGATAATCTTCTTCACTGTCTCCTGCACCATGGTTTTTATGTTATCTGCAAAACTTACTTACCATGCCTCCTATATTCCCATCCAAGTCGTTTATATCCATGATGAAAAGCAGTGAGGTCAGCACTGATTCTTTCAGCACACCGCTGGCCACAGGCCTCCAGTCTGGAAAATAATCCGTTACCTTCAGGAAAAGTTTGTACCGATTGGTTAGCTTTCTCTGGATTCCTTGTGACCTAACCTTAGTACCCTGTCTCAGATGGAGAACCTTATTAAACACATTGCTGAAGTCTGTGTAAACAATATATACAACAGTGCCTTCTTCAGTCTTCTTTGTCACCTCTTCAAAATACTCAAACACATCAATCAGACATGATTTTCATCCCATAAAGCCATGTTGACGATACCTAATCAGTCCTTGTCTTTCTAAATGGATGGAAGTCCTATCCCTCAGAATCCCCTCAAACAAACTCCTCTACACTGACGTTAGGCTCACTGAGTCTATAACTTCATGTGCTTTAGGATCGCTGTTCCCTTTTCTCGTCCCACTCCTCCACTGGCCACAAAAAATATAAGGAGTATGGTGATGTGACCAAGGATATAGTTCTCAGAGTGTGTCAGGGTCAGTGTTAGGAACAAGTCAGATGGAATTCTTTTGTTTGCTAAAACAACACGTTTATGACAAAAGCAAAATTACTTAAACTAAACTGGAAACAAGAATGACGAGAGGAGTTGCAAATATGTACATTGATATTTCCCTTTGAAAAATGCTGTGGAACAAACACAGACACACATACACACACACACGTACGTTTAATAACAAACTGAAAGGCAAAATATCTGCAAAGTTAACTTGAAAGATCTTTGTCCGAATATTATTCGAACTCATGACCAAAGGAAAAACGAGAGTTTCACCCAAATGCGGTTCTATTTATAGAGTAATCAAGTCCTACCGCATGGAGAAAGGCCCTTTGGCCCAAACAGATCCATGCTGACCCAAATGTCCATTCACACGAACCCCATTACCTAGCACTTGGCCCATAGAATTCTTTTCCTTTCCTGGCCCATGTACTTGTCCAAATGCCATTTAAATATTGTTAATATAAATGCTTCAACCACTTCTGCTAGCAGCTCATTCCCGTTGCGTACCACTCACTGTGTAAAACAGTTTCTATCAGTTTCCCTTTATTCTTTCCCCTCTCACCTTAAACTGATGTCCTCTCGTTCTCAATTCCACAACTCTGGGAAAATAGTTTGAGTCCATTCACCCTATCCATGCCTGTCATATTCTTGTGCACTTCTATTGGATGCCGCTGAGTCTACTACACTCTAAAGAAAAAAAGTTCTCGCTTGTCCTACCTCTCCCTATAAGTCACACTGTTGAGTCCTGGCAACATCTTTGTAAATTCCGTCTGCACACATTCAAATTTAAAAATATCCTTCTGATCGCAATGTGACCAAAACTGAACACAACACTACAACCATAGCCTCACCAATCTCCTGTATAACTGCAACATTTAATCCCAATTTTCTCCTCCATGTGCTGACTGATAAATGCCAGTGTGCCAAAAGCCTTCTTCACTGCCATGTCCACCTGTGACTCCAATTTCAGAGAACGGTGTACCTGAACTTCATGGTCCCTCTGCTCAACTGCACTCCTTAAGGCCCTACCATTCACTCTGAAACTTCTACCTTGATCTAACTTTGCAAATATATTCCTCACTTTAAAAATGTTGCAGGAAAATCGCAGCAGGGCAGGCAGCATCAAAGGAGCAGGAGAATCGATGTTTCGGACATAAGCCCTTCTTCAGGAATGAGGAGGGTTTGCCAAGCAGGCTAAGATAAAAGCTAGGGAGGAGAGACTTGGGGGAGGGGCGTTGGGAATGATAGGTGGAAGAAGGTTAAGGTGAGGGTGATAGGCCGGAGAGGGGGTGGGGCGGAGAGGTCGAGAAGAAGATTGCAGGCCAAGAAGGCGGTGCTGAGTCTGAGGGTTGGGACTGAGAAAAGGAGGGGGGAGGGCAAATGAAGAAGCTGGAGAAATCTGCATTCATCCCTTGTGGTTGGAGGGTTCCTAGGCTTATGCCAGAAAAGTTGATTGTCCTGCTCCTTTGATGCTGCGCTTTTCCAGGAACACATTTTAGAGCTCTGATCTCCAGCATCTGCAGTCTTCACATTCTCCTAAAAATATTCCTCGGCCCAATTCTCCAGTTGATCAAGGTCCTGCTGCAATGTCTGATATATTTCCTCACTGTCCATGATACCACTTATTTTAGTCTCATCTTCAAATTTACTAATCATGCCTTGTACATTCTCAAGAATATCAATGACATTGATAATAAACAGCAATGGACCCAGCACTGACCCCAGATGAACGTCATGTGTCTCAGGCCTGCAGTCCAAGAGCATCCTTCCACTATTATGCTCTGCGTACTACCATCAAGCCAATTGTGTATCCAATTTGCCAGCTTCCTCTGGATTCCATGCGATTCAACCTTCCAGAACAGCCTATCAATGGTAACCTTTTCAAAGGCCTTACTGAAAACCATACAGACTACTTCTACCGCCCTACCCTCATCAATAGTACTGATCACTTCATCAATGAATTCAAACAAGTTTGTGAGGCATGATCTCCCACTCACAAAGCCATGCAATCTGTTCAGTCTAAAAACAACAATTAATAATCAGTATTTAATTTAATAATAACAAACAATAATAAATAATAATAATAAGATGACATTTTCAATGGAGAATAAATTATCCATGGTATGTTGTATTGGAACTTGCATCATGGGTGAAGGGCAGATAGACTTTGTACCTGTGTCATCGAGCTGTTTTGCCAATAAGCAAGGGTGGCATGGTGGCTCAGTGGTTAGTACTGCTGCCTCGTTGTGCCATGGATCTAGGCTTGATTCCAGCTTCGGGTGACTCTCTGTGTGGAGTTTGCACATTCTCCCTGTGTTTGTGTGGGTTTCCTCCAGGTGCTCCATTTTCCTCCCACAATCCAAAGATGTACAGGTTAGGTGAATTGGCCATGGTAAGTTTCCCACAGTGTTATGTGCATTCTTCAGGGATAAATAAAGGGTAGGGAAATGGGACTGGGTGGTAAATGTTTGGAGGGTCGTTGTGGCCTTGTTGGGCCAAATGGACTGTTTCCATACTGTAGAGAATCTGAAAAAAAAATTCTAATCAAACGTTGTCTTTTCAAATGCATGTATATCTTAGCCATCAGAGTCTTCTCAAGT
>NW_027309835.1:0-5000 GCF_047496795.1 Chiloscyllium punctatum | reverse complement strand
GTGTGGAATGAACTTCCAGAGGAAGTGGTGAAAGCAGGGACAGTTACAACGTTTAAAGGACATTTAGATCAGTCCATGGATAAGACATCAGTTTGGATGGTGCTGTGAGCAGCTGCCCTTTCCCTCCCCATCTCTGAATCCCTGTTGGTTTTCACCCTCTGTCAATGCCTGTGCAGTGGCGTGTGGAGGCCAGCAGAGGGTGGCATTGCATCACTTTAAGCACCACAGAGACTGCCAGACCTTCCCCACACAGAGACACACAGATACACACACGGGGATGGTTAGGACACAGCGTGAAGCTCATCTGGTAACTTAAACTAAACATTAAAAAATGCTCAATTCGCCTCGTAAACTGTTAAAATATGAGGGACAGAGAACTCCCAAATTCCACTGTTTAAATAAAATCATCAATTTATTTTTCACTCTGAAAGTGAACATTTTACATGAACTATTCACAACTCTGGGACCCCCTTTCTCTTAACTGCTTATTACCCGACTCCAGCTCTACAGCAATATATTGTTTCTGGGTCTGCCATCCTCTCATATCACAGGAGCTTGTAAGCTCTCAGTTCAGAACAGAATTCCCTCTCTCTTAAAGGGACAGTACACCCTTTCAACTCCATCACACTGTTCCCTGATGAATATCGATAAGTGGGACCTAACCGGATTTCTCTTGCTCTGTGGTTTGTCAATATTTCATTCGCTCCGTCTGGTGTGTGTCAGGACTTTTGTTGCTCCATTGACAGCATGTCATTATTAGACTCTGTCCATATGAATATATCAGTATTTCACTTGCTCAGACTCGTAAGTTTGGGGCAGGATTTCAGTTGTTTCATGGGGACTGTGACACTATAACAATCTCAATGTTTGTAGGTGGCACCGAACCTGGAAGAACTCTGAAGTCTATGGAGGAGAGTGTGGAACTCTAACAGGACAATCACACGTTGCTGCAGTGTTCAGTTTCTGGCAGATGGGGATCAGTGCAGAGCAGTTTGAGGTGATGCACTTTGGTCGGAAAGACAATGAAAGACAATTTAAAACAGACTGTGCCATTATAAAGGGGCTGCAGGAGCAGAGAGCGCTGGGTGTATATGAGCACAGATTGTTGAAGATATCAGGACAAGTGGGGAGAGCACTAACTATCACAGATTAGTTTCAGTATCTGAGCTGTTTACAGGAGGAGGTGTAGGAGGGAGTCTCGGTGCTCCCTTCCTGGGAGGTGGTGGTGACGATGTGTTGTGAGCCCACCCTCCTTCCCACCGAGACCGTGGGGATTCCATTTGTACCAGCTCGACACAAAAGGGAGATGTCATCAGGGCCACGGCTTCGAAGTTGTGCCGGGGGGAAACGGAGCTGCCAGTGGGTTTAAAGTGAGAATTGCCCTTCAATGAACATTGCTCCTGACTCGGTCGGTGGGACGTGGATGTTTCAGAATCTCCACATGAGGCGTCCCTGTCGTCTCCGGCTCCTACCAGGGTCCTCCCCACATGGCGGGGGCGGGGGGGGGGTGAGGGAACGGATATCGGGCACCCCACCACTCGGATAGGCCCTCCCTGTCCTATTCCAGGCTGTTTCTCCTGGAATGGGAGGAAGAGAGGGAGGGAGGGAGTGGGTGTGGTCCTACTGTTAGTGTGGGTGTAGGTGGGGAGGGGGTCATGGTGAGGGGTCCGGAGGGAGTCAGTCCACAGTGTTGTATCCATGCAGTGTTATTAGTGTGGGGGTGAAGTGGAGGGAGGAGGGGAGAGAGAGAGACAGAGAGACAGAGACAGAGAGAGAAGGTGCAGCATACGACAGTGAGAGTGGTTGACCATGAGCCTTGTTCAGGGGTCGGTGCTATAACAGATATACAGTGAGTGTGAGGGAGCTGAGAGAATACAGTGACCCTTATCCTGACAGAGTGGGGAAGATTATTGATGCTTGTCCTGTTTTGCTGGACATTTCTTCAGATACTGCATTGAGCTGGGTGGGGAGCTCAGACCATGCGCGATGGGTCTGGTGGTTTGGCCTCCTCTGGGAAGAGAATGGTCCCCCTCTGTACTAGCCCATCCACCAGGACCTCCGTGCCCTGTTGACAAACCGTGGAGGATTTGTCCCTTATCTGCCATGCTCAGGTAAACTGTCCAGGGCAGCTCCAACCTGAGAAAGATTAATCGTGTGCCCATTGGCCTTTTAAAGATGGCCCCAGTGTCAGGGATCACGGAATATCCAGGGGTATCTGGGTGATGGTGAGTACCTCCAGCCATGAAGGACTCCATTTACAAAGCTGGAGAACAAATGCTCATCCAAAACTCTCCATCATCTGACCACACACCAATATCCCATTTTCCCATCTTTCCTGGGAAGACAGGCTCTTGTTACAGGATGCTATCGAAGTGTCCACATTTCAGCATTCTGCAACCTGGGAACACATCCTTCCATGACACTGTCTCTCAGTCTCCCCCTTCTCTGTCTATACACCAAACCCCTCCCATGTGGTGATATTTAAACGGATTCCCCCGCCATCTCTCTCTGGCAGTGAGGTTCATACCCACAACACCCCCTTGTCATGGCAACAATGGAGACATGAAGCTGTAAATGGGTGGGAGCTGCACATCCTGTCACTTCCAGAACGGGCTGCAAGTTTCCCCACACTGGGCAGGGATCGAACACAGTGTTACTGAGCAATGTACTGGGGTGGGGTACACAGTCCTACATGCTGGGAGGGTAACTGCTCCTGGGTTACAGATCAATGCACTGGGGTGGGGTACACAGTCCTACATGCTGGGAGGGTAACTGCTCCTGGGTTACAGATCAATGTACTGGGGTGGTGTACACAGTCCTACATACTGGGAGGGTAACTGCTCCTGGGATAGAGATCAATGCACTGGGGTGGGGTACACAGTCCTACATGCTGGGAGGGTAACTGCTCCTGGGTTACAGATCAATGCACTGGTGTGGGGTACACAGTCCTACATGCTGGGAGGGTAACTGCTCCTGGGTTACAGATCAATGTACTGGGGTGGGGTACACAGTCCTACATGCTGGGAGGGTAACTGCTCCTGGTTTACAGATCAATGTACTGGGGTGTGGTACACAGTCCTACATGCTGGGAGTGTAACTGCTCCTGGGTTACAGATCAATGCACTGGGGTGGGGTACACAGTCCTACATGCTGGGTGGGTAACTGCTCCTGGGTTACAGATTAATTCCCGTGCGATCACTGCACATCCTGCTGTGCTGGTCAGACTATCTGCGGTTTATAGAGAATGCAATGATGTGGTCAGTGCAGCTCCCCGTGCTGGATGGATATGTGGCCTTTGCACAGTACATCATGTTGGTGGGGTGGATAGGGGGGTAAGGTCATGGACAGGTCAAGGAATTCCTCGGAACGTTCTGTCCCCGACATTCTATAACTGACATTCCCCGGAACGTTCTGTCCCCAACATTCTACAACTGACATTCCCCGGAACGTTCTGACCCCGACATTCTATAACTGACATTCCCCAGAATGTTCTGTCCCCAACATTCTATAACTGACATTCCCCGGAACGTTCTGTCCCCGACATTCTATAACTGACATTCCCCGGAACGTTCTGTCCCCGACATTCTATAACTGACATTCCCCGGAACGTCCTGTCCTCAACATTCTATAACTGTCATTCCCCGGAACGTTCTGTCCCTGACATTCTGTAACTGACATTCCCCGGAACGTTCTGTCCCTGACATTCTATAACTGACATTCCCCGGAACGTTCTGTCCCCAACATTCTATAACTGACATTCCCCGGAACGTTCTGTCCCTGACATTCTATAACTGACATTCCCCGGAACGTCCTGTCCTCAACATTCTATAACTGACATTCCCCGGAACGTTCTGTCCCTGACATTCTATAACTGACATTCCCCGGAACGTTCTGTCCCCGACATTGTTTGTGAACGGCTGGATGTCAGTGAATTGAACAAACGATAAGATCCCGAGGGAAGAGATCCCGTTCCAGGGAGAAGGAGACACTGTTCCGAAGGACCCTCAGGCAGTTAAAGGGGTGAACACGTTTTCCCTGCGTTTACATTTCTCCACGACACAGGATCGACCACAATTTAGACCAAAATACAGGAATTCCCAAACTCCGTTTATCTTCAGGAAACTGGGAGAGAATCCTTCAGGACAGCAACGTTTCCACCCTCCGTATTAGGAACTGGGAAGGAGTGACCTGTGTCTGTTCTCGAGAGATCGAGTGTGTGGGAATGTTCTAGAAACCATCTGTCCTTATGGATGTGTCTCTGTGTGTTTGGGGAGGGAGGGTTTCTTGTGGTTTCTGTCACATTTTTGTCAGTAATTCCGACCTTCCCATTTTGTTATTCCAGCTCCAATTATTTTAATAAATCCCTGAATACAGGGACACATTTGAAAATCTCACTGGGTCCCCGATCAAACGGGTCCCTTTGCCTCCAGGCTGATGGATAATGGGTTTGTTTTCCTTCCTCACAGTTAACGTAGTGACCATCTACGTCCTGCTTTATAAAGATTGTGGATTGTCTCCATGTGTCAGACGTTACCTGGGGGCCATGGCAGCGGCGGATCTCCTGGTCATTATCCTCGACCTGATCCTGAGACACATTCCCATTGTTTATGTGGAACAGTTTTATTTCCTGAGGTACTCCGTCCCCGTGTGTAATATCCACGCCGTCCTGCTTTTTGCAGCCACTGACTGCTCTGTCTGGTTCACCGTCACTTTCACCTTTGATCGGTTTGTGGCCATTTGTTGCCAGAAGCTGAAAAGTAAATATTGCAGTGAGAAAACGGCGGCTGTGGTTCTGGGAGCAGTGACTGTGCTGAGCTGTTTAAAGAACATTTCCTGGTATTTTATGCTCGAGGCTTGGTATTGGCTGATGAACGAGCCCTGGTTTTGTGATGTAACATTCGCTGTTCGATCCTCCATTGTCTGGGCCACAATCGAGTTCCTCCACCACATTCTAACCCCGTGTGTCCCATTTCTCCTGATTCTGCTGCTCAATGTTCTCA